>NC_048315.1:1517700-1539072 GCF_013100865.1 Trachemys scripta elegans | reverse complement strand
CCCCCCCCCCCCCGCTGCCCCACGGGGCGGCCAAAGGTCCCGCGAGCCCCGGCGGCGAGCCCGGTCTGGAGGCGGCCGGGCCGGGGGCTCGCCAGGGCCAGCGCGCGGCGGGACGCTGCCCGCTCCCGCTCCCGCCCCCTGCCCCGGGCCGAGCCCGAGCCCGAGCCCGAGCCCGAGCCCGCACCTGAGGAACTCCTGCAGGCAGGTGTCGCAGAAGCGGTGGCCGCAGGTGGAGACCTGCACGGGCTCCCGCATGGCCTTGCCGCACAGCGGGCACAGCAGCCGCCGCTTCGGCTTCTCCAGGAACTTGTAGTCGAAGCCGGGCATGGTGGGGCCGGGCCGGCGCCGCTCCCCCGCGCCTCCCGGGCACCGACTGGGGCCGCGCCGCGCCGCTCGGCGGCTCAGGGTCCGGCGGGCGGCTCCGCCCAGGGCGGGCCCGGGCTCCGCGCGGTCCTAGCGCCCGCCCCCCGTCTCGGGGGCTGCACCGGGGCAGCGGCTCAGGGGCCTTCCCGGCTCGGCCCCGGGGGTAAGGCCACAGCGGCTGCTCCGGGGCGGGTTTCACAGCCCCCGTTCGGCTGGCAGAGGGTCCGAGTCCGGAGCCAGGCCAGGGACACCCCCTGCCCCCGGGGGTCCAGGCCTGGCCGGCAGGGGGGCCGGTTCTGTGCTAGTCTTGGCTCTGCCACGTGTTCACTGGGTGTCCTTGGTTGAGTCACTGACACCCTGTGCCTCAGTGTGCCCCGCTGGGGCTGTTTACTTACCTGTGCCTGGAGGAGGCATTATAATAATGGAGATATCCCATCTCCTAGAACTGGAAGGGACCTTGAAAGGTCATCGAGTCCAGCCCCCTGCCTTCACTAGCAGGACCAAGTACTGATTTTGCCCCAGATCCCCAAGTGGCCCCCTCAAGGATTGAACTCACAACCCTGGGTTTAGCAGGCCAATGCTCAAACCACTGAGCTATCCCTCCCCCTGCTCTGGTCTGACTGGGCTTCCCAGTGACTAGTGGGTGTGGTGGCCCAGCAGTCACTGGCTCAGCACCCGGGGGGGGGGCGATTACTTCCCTGGGTTGTTTCTCCCTGACTAGCCCTTTTCTTTCTCCGCATTGAATCGCTCCCAGTACCAGGCTAATCACACTCCAGTTTCCTCTCCCGGCTCCGCACAGCCACCCAAACCCTGATCCGCGGCACATGACTACAGTCAGGGGAGAAGGGCGCCATCTAGCGAGGACACCACTTGCCTGCACAAATTATTAAACCTTGCACATCTGGAGCAAGGTGAGACGACCCACAGCGGTTCTCAAACTGTGGGTCAGGACCCCATTTTAATGGGGTCACCAGGATTGCCTTAGAGTTGCTGGGGCCCAGAGCCAAAGAGCTTCAACCCTGGGCAGCAGGACTAGGTTACAGGCCCCCTGCCTGGGGCTGAAGCCCTTGGGCTTTGCTCCCCGCCCCCAGGGCTATGGGGCTTAGGCTTCAGTCCGCCCCCCCCCCCCTTCCTGGGGTCATGTAGTAATTTTTGTTGTCAGAAGGGGGTTGCAGTGCAATGAAGTTTGAGACCCCCTCCACTAGACAATCCTTTTCAGGTGAATACGGTGCTGCATGGCTCCCTAGGCTACAGCGAGCACAAAGTTCTGCAGTGACCCCTGTGGCTAATCTCAAACAACTGTTTTGTGCGCTCCTGAGATCTATACATCCACCCCACCGAAGGACATTCGCCCCAGTGCTGATGAGGGCAAAGAAAAATCCCGTTCCCTGTTTTCCAATTTCTCTCCATCACTCTCCATGCAAATCCTCAAGACCCACAGCTTAGCCCCTCTTCCCCTGGGCAGTACCCTTGGGGGGGCCCTGCTCAGACTGCATGGCCAGCTATGCCCAGCAGGCAACAGCCTTCCTGCCCAGCGTCTCCCCTTTTTCTCAAAGAGTTTGGAGGGAGGATAAGACAATGAGCAGAGCCAGACTAAAACTACCACCCTCCAGACTCCACTTGGTGCTCTCAGAAACCAAAGTAGCATGTAGGCATATTTGTCCCTTTCCCCGGAGGCTGGCAGAACAGGTCCAACCACCGTTTGCTGCCCACCGGCTGACAGGGTGAGGAGCAGGTGTCTGGAGTCTAACCAGACCGTGCTCTAGTCCTTGTCCCATTGAGGGTAGCAGTTGCTATGGTAACTTTTGGGTTTAGTTTTCCAATAGCAAATGGAACACGGGAGGGATTCCTGAGGTAAATCCCCATCGTGACGCTTGCTGCTCATGTTGTTCTCCCCAAAAAGTCTTGTTAAAACTAAGAATCGGTCTGAGTCTGCCTGGTGGGAGCAAAACCCAGCCCCCCTGCATTTGCTAGAACCAAGGCAGGCACAAAACTTGTGGGATGCAGGCTGCAGCCTCCCATACACAGCCCACGGGGATATGGGGTGGGGATGATATCCCAGGGAATCAGGCTCTGTGCTAGCAGCTTAATCTGCCACATGCATGGTCTTGCCCTACCTGCTGTCAAGCACCTGGATATATGACAAATGGGTGAAACGAATGGGGGCCTCCGAATTTAAAAGAGGGTCTCTGCCAGGAGTGCACTGGGATCCCTCTCCAGCAGACCGGGCACCAACCCGGCTGGAACCGCAGGCCCTTAACAGCCCTGGCTGATTGTGTGCGGCTGGAGACCAGTTCTTTCCTAAGATAGGCAGGAAAGGTTAACAAACAGCTTTGTAAAGGCAGGGAGCTGGTGGCAGAGTGGGCTAAACTTTAACCAGCAGGAATTTGCTCCCTCACTTTCCCAGAGCTCCTGGAAACGCTACACGTGAGAGATTAACCACGGGTGGCCTTAGGAGAGCAGGCTGGGAAATACCATTAGAAAACTGGGCACATCTGGAGCTTGTTGATTGGCCCCCGACGATGTCCCACCCGGTCTGGCATGCTGGGTACATGGCTCATGGCGTGTGGGTAACTATTCTTCCCCACTCAGCTTTCTAGTAGCCATAAGACTCTTCAGGCAGGGAGCAGGTCCCAGGGGAGCTCTGCATTCCCTTCCTGGTTCTGCCACTGAGTCACAGCATGACCTTGCATTACCGTTCTGCCAGTGTCAGGGAAGCCAGATACAATGGGATTATCCCCTAAGCCCTCCTATAGCAGAGATGGCTCTTAGCCCTTTTGCTTACAGAAAGAATACAGTTAAGGCCTTAGCCATGTCCAAGCTTTCGCTCGCTTTGGGAACACAGTTAGGGGCCTGTCTACACACACAATGGACACATGTTGTTCAGTTGGCACTGGAGTTGTGGTCTAGGCTGGGGCCTGGCTTTGAAAGCTGGTCCCATCCCCCCAGGCCAGCCAGAACAGGGTAGAACATGCTCCTCCAGCCATTACTCCACTTAAACCATCTCTGCACACAGCTTTCAAACTGGGGGGAGGTCAACACGGATGGGGCTCTAACTGCGCGGTGTCAGTGTCCATGTGGCGAATGGGGACAGAACTTCGCTAGCTCACAGAAGTACGTGCAGCTCCATGAATGGAGGCCTGTGGGGACTCTCAGATGAAAGGCGCTACCAGGCTACAGAGTCATTATTTCTATTTATTGCACTTTGATGTTTAAAACTACTCAGCCTCTAAGCCCGCTGCAGAGAGTGTTTCTGACTCATTAGCTAGTGGGAACACAAAGTCATCAGAAGGAGCTGGCTGGAGAGACGGGACAGTCTGGAGTGAGGAGTCCCTGTCCCTGCCATGGGGGTTAATCACCCCATTTCAGAGCCTGATCAGTATCGGATATTGTGTGTCTCTGGCTCCCTCAGGCCCAAATGCCTCTAGGCACATAGGTTGTAACTAGAAATACCTCTTCAACATGGGCAATACATGACCTCACTCCAATCACCACCAGAGCAGCTCCTGTACTTATAACCTCCTCAGCTACCCTGACATACCACTCCCAGACAGACAGGCAGTTATCCTACACCCAGTGCCCCCAACAGCCCATCACAACCCTACTGCAAACTCTCTCTCTCTCCCCAACTTTCAGCTGAGACTGGAACAAAGCGGCCTGGAATTTCACCAGCTCCGTAGGGATTTTTCTACTTCTTGAGTCCCTCCCCTCCCTCTTCCTGGTGTTACCATCCCTTCACACAGGGAGATTGGATTATGGAGGCCACTCCACTCCCGGGACAT
This sequence comes from Trachemys scripta elegans, assembly GCF_013100865.1. Taxonomy (NCBI): domain Eukaryota; kingdom Metazoa; phylum Chordata; order Testudines; family Emydidae; genus Trachemys; species Trachemys scripta. Next base: position 1,534,927 of record NC_048315.1, on the reverse strand, counting down.
GCTTAGGAGAGCTACAGAAACTACATAGTGTGGAGTTTCATGCCCCTTCCCATTCCCACTGCCTCTGAGTCACTACGCCAAGTGATGGGCCTTCAGCTTCTTCAGGAATGTGAACCCTGCACAAGAGCCACCTCAAGCTGGAGCAAACAGGAGGGAAATCGGGTGCCTCGGCAGCCTTGCGCTTTCCAGCATCATCTCCTGAACATGTCATTTTTTCTGTCCATCCTCCGCTCACCAGGCATAGCTGAGGGACACTGCTGCTCTGGAATAGTCCCGTGGCTGAGCTGTCCTCTTCACCAGGACAAGGCCCATCTCTCTTCCTCTACGCACTCCATGGCGGTGGCCCCGTGGAAAGTGCTCTGGCTTTGGAAGTGAGCTGAGAGTAGGGGGCGCACACGAAAAGGGTACATGCACTTCAGTGCCTGTGGATGTGGGGCTCCTTGCCCTTGGCTGGGATGTGTACTCTACACACAGGGCTACGCACAAGCAAACAAGCCGCTGATAGGATAAGCGGGAGCTTTCACTAGGGGTGGCATGAGCTTGTGCGGGGAAACAAAGCACAGACTTGAGGAATGGAATGGCCTGTTAGCTCTGGCTGTTGTGCCCGAGGCAGGGAGGACATGCCTGAGCCTGTAGTTTCGAGAGCTCTATTGTTGTTCTGGGGCCTCTTTGTTTCTTTTCCAGAGCTGGGTCACAGTCCAGTATTAAATTATTCAAATGACCTTGCTGAACTCTGGGGCTTCAAAGATTAACTCCAGTGCTCAGCAACTACCAACAGTGGCTGTGAATTCCTGCTGGCTCTGGCTTCGCCTGGGGCCGCAACACCCCAAACTCCACACACACCAAGGTGTGACATGAGTAAGAATCAAGGGGGCAGGGTGACCACACGTCCCAGTTTGGCCGGGACAGTCCCTTTTTTAAGCCTTGTCCCAGCCGTCCCGACTTTTTTGACAAAACTGGGCATTTGGCCTGTTTGCTCTTGCTGCCTGATGATCAGTTGGCAAGAGCAAACTGGACAAATGCCCAGTTTTGCCAAAAAAGTGGGGTGTGACCCCCAACGGGGTGGGAGAGCAGCAATGCCAGCCCCCACGGGAGGGAGGTCTCAAGAGCAGCTCGGCCGGGTCAGCCCCAGGTGGGCGGGCAGCAGGGAGGGCTCAGGCCCAGGCCGGCCCCACGCACGGAGGGGAGAGGGGGCCGGTCCCGTGCAGGGTCCCGTTTTCCCTTTGGGAAAACATGGTCACCCTACAAGGGAGGTTACTGGGGCCTTCCCCTCTGGCAGCACATGGTTAATGAGTTGGCTCCTCCCTTCATCACAGTCCATAATGCTGCCATCCCCCATGGACTCTGCTGAGAAATGGCCCTTCAGGGGCCATAAACCAGCATCTCTCATGCAGTAAAAGCCCCAGAAGAGGCTCCTGAAGTGGAGTTGGTGCCACCCCGACAGGTACTTCACCTTGGGGAGGAGTTTTCTTGTTTCACTCCAAGGGGACATAGAAAACAAGGTGGCTGGTGTAGGACTTTCCAAGGGACTGGTTTAAGGTGGATTTCTACTCAACTCAACGATACTTTATTGGCAGGAGGGGCTGGACAAGTGCTGCCAAAGTGAAGGACAGAGACCTTGTGCTGTCAGAGGCAGACATGGTTCAGCAGGTAGCTGCCCTGCCTAGGTTACGGAGTCACACCCCCGTCCAGTGGCCATTACTGGCCAGTTCTGATCCTCGGGCAAGTCTCTCCAGAGGCAGGAATAGCATCTCCCTCCGGGAAGGCACCGTTTTCCCTCAGCCCTGGGTCGGTAAGCAGACTGGCCAGGCTCTCCGGAGGGAATCTCTCACCAAAGCTTCCACTTTGGAAGTGCCTCCCTGGAATCAGGGTGGACTTGGGGGCTGACGGTCAGAGGTACTGAGCACCCATAGCTCCAGGTCAGGTCAGTGGGAGCTGCACGCGCTCGGCTCCTCTGGCAGCCCTCTCCCTGGGCTCTACAGAACAGAGCCGGAGCAGGAGATGGAGCTTGCTAGCTGGTCTGAGGAGACACTGGCAGGAGGATGCTATTCCTATAGGAGCTGGGGCTGCCCTACAACAAGAGGTCTTTGCTGAAACCATTAGCCCAGGAAGGCTGTGGTGGTTCTCTTAGCCCTACGAGCGCTGCAATCCCCTTGGTTAAGGGTTGCCCCGACTCACAATCCTGGATCCGACTCGGGGCAGAAAACACCTCCACCTAAACAAGGGCTCCTGGCAGCCTCACAGTGACCTACAGCAGGGAGAGGAAGGGCCATGAGACAGGCTCGCCCGGCCCAGCCAGGTACGCACCGCTTTCGTCAGTCAGAACTGGCTTGGAACCGATCGAGAGCCATTCCCTACAGCGAGCCCTGGATTCTACTCCCCTGGTGAGCTGCACCATTTCGAGGGCTAGAGAGATCCAATGAGCATGTGCAGTGACCTGAGCTACAGCCCCTTAGTGTGAATAGAGCTTCCAAAGCAGCAGAGGGGGATAGCACAAGGCAAATGCCAAGAAAACAGACACCTTTGAACAACAAACAGGACTTTCTGTTGGTAACAGAGCCCAATTCTTCCCACCTCTGCAGAGGACAGCCACCAGGGAAAGGAGGCCTCGCTCTCCTGGCGGAACACAGGCAAGAGAGGAATGTCCCCAGTCAGCTCCCAGCGCTACAAGGGACACCGTTCCTCAGCCTCTCCAGAGCCCTAGCACCCAGCGGGGACAGGAAACGATCTTTCATCCTGCAGTCGTAGCAGCCAGACACCACTGGAGCCTGTCAGCCACTGCCAAGTTTTGCCTCAAATCAAACAAAGATCCACAATGAAATAACTAAGCCAGTGAATCTACCAGCGAGTGAAAGCACAGCCTGTATACCCAACTGACTGGCAAGTGTGTCTTAGCAGCCCTCCTTTTCACTCTACTAGGATAGCTCAGATACAAAAGCTCTTCAGCAAATGGCCCAGAGTCTGGTGTCAGTAAAAATGGGAATGATCCTTCTGGTTACATCGAAAGATAACTCCAGTCTCTGGCAGGAAGAGCTCCGGGGAGGGCCTCCTCCTTCCTCATGGTCAGATCGAGGCCAGACCTCCAGTTACTCACAGCTGTTGCTGCGATACTGGTGATTTTCAGTAGCAGAGGTCTAGGCTGTTGGACAATGAACTGGTCACTAGCAGGTTTCAGAGTAGCAGCCGTGTTAGTCTGTATCTGCAAAAAGAACAGGAGTACTTGTGGCACCTTAGACACTAACAAATTTATTAGAGCATAAGCTTTCGTGGGCTACTGCCCACTTCTTCAGATGCATCACTAGCAGGCTTCAGAGATCTGAGAACAAACCTTAGCCGGGGCATCCAGAACTAAGAGTTGAAGGACACAAGTCAAGCTGTGATCGGAGAGTTAAAGCAGGCACTTGGGAAGAACAGCCCCAGGCCAAGCCGCCTACACACAAGATCACAGTTCTTGCTGGTTCTGGCGGCTGGCGAAGGGCCAAGTGGGTCATGGCCCCAGAACTTTGGTAGCTTGAAAACGCAATGAACTCGGTCAACAACTGGGCCAAACATTCTTCAGGAATAAATAGACTTTAAGTAAAAGAGTTTTGCACTTAGTCACCCATCATAGTGCCTGGGGCCATAACAACAGACGTTCCGGTGCAAACGCTGACAGCTCCCTCCGACACCAAGCTGCCAGCCCACGCTTTGTAACCAGAGTCAGTTTTCACAGAAGTGTGAAAATAAACCGAGGCCCTTCTTGCTGGTGGCAATCACATATGCAATGCCACAGTGAAATCACTTGAGTGGGGCCCGCTGAATACAAGACAGGTCATGATCACCCTTCATCCTTGATGGAGAGATGTGGCCTGTCCCAGCAGGCGCTGCTCCATGGGGCAATGTCCTGGGGGAGGCTTCAGGTTCCAGCATGCAGTGACCCCCGTTGATCTGAGTGGCTGAGTGTTCTCCGGCTCCTGGCAAGCACCAATGCAGCCCACGGTGTTGCCCCAGCACTCCAGAGCCCCGTCCTCGAGGCCTGAGTAACACGGAGGCAGGCAGGAGAGGATATGTGCGCCATGCAGGTCAGGAGATCAGAAGGAAGCTGGCTATGTCCATATGGAGGTGGTGCAGTTCGCTCCTCTCAGCCCGTTCCTCACTGGGGGCCTGACTCTTCCCCTGCAGCTGAAACACAAAGGGCAGAAACCTGGGATAAACGCAGGCGAAGTGTCCGATAGAGCACTCCACCGGGGGGCTAAAATCAGCAGCATCCTGTGGCTACCATGCCAATAATCAGGCTGACAGGCTTTGTGGTTCTGGCTGCCCCGGGAAGCCATTGTGAGGCTCTCATTAGTACACAGAGCAGAGGGCGTGGGGCTGGCATCGGAACTGCCATGTGCACTGGTGCTAAAGGATTAACAGAGGGGCCCTTTGTCTTCATGTTGATTCTAAAGGGTCTTCTGGGGGGTAAAGAAACAGTGACTCCTTGAGGTCTGTGCCCCCCTTTCTCCCCCCACTGGGTTAGCCCCGAAGGGGAAGAGAGACTCTCTCCAAAGGAGTTCTGTGCCGCTGGACAGGCTCCCACTTCTCATTGTTAATTCATTAGTGGTCCCTTCCTGCCTGGGGTTGCTTCGGCACGGAGGTTTGCACTGCTGAGGTCTGGCTAGAGTGAGCCGCGGGTCGCAGTACAGAGCTCACAGCAAAGCGGGTCGCAGGTACTGGTCCAGTCCCAGGCAGCTGCAGCCAGGGAGCAGACGCCAAATGCTGGAAAGAAATTGCACTGAGTGGTGCCCAAGAGAGGAGGACAGGTTGGGGCAGTAAGGAACCACTGTCCCCTCAGCACAGAGGCGCTTGTTAGTGATGGGCCTTTCGCACGCCCCGTGTCGGGGGACTAGGGCTATACCACAAGCAGAAGGTTCAGACAGGTTCTCTCTTCTGGGAAAAGCTTTCCAAACCAACGGTTCGAACCAACCCATTCCGTGGGCTTTCCATGCTACCTGCACTCTGGGACCCACGGAGCAGGGCAGGGCTGGGCGCCGTTTGCACACAACGTTTTGGTGGCTCAAGTCACGATCCTGAATGTTATGTGTTTGGGTTCAACAATAAATCAGGGAAAGACTGAGGCGCTCAGATGGGACCGGGGGGGGGGGGGGGGGGGGGCAGATAAGGACTTTGGCTGGATCGATACAGATACAACAATGTTTTCTGTAGCTTAATCAAGGTGCGCAGTGGAGCATGAGGGAGCTAGAAGCTCCTCCCTGCTGGGGACAATTAGCCAGCTAGCAGGGGACGGGGAAAGGGAAAAGCCAGAGTCCACACTGCAGGGGTACAAGCAGACCCACCGATGTGCTGACCCAGGCTGCTTTCACGTACCCTGGCACAGGAAGGGCAGGTCCGACTGTGGGCTTATTTGAACCACGTAATGATGCTTCCTTCAGACCGAGGGAAGAGAAGCCACAGGCCGTTGCTATTTTTATCAAACCACAGAGAAGATCCAGGAGCCAAAACGATGCCTCAAATCTCAGTTTCTATTTAGGCAACTTCAATTGCTCTGAAAGCGGCTGGTTTGGGAAATGCTTTGGCTCCATAAACATGGCCACCAGCGCGGCAGCTCCCTGCAGGTTTCCCCTGAGCAGCCATAGCGGGAGGGCATTAGAAATCCAAGGGGCGCCTCCTTCCCCCACTGCTCTTTGCTTTGCTGGGTTGGCTCAATATCACTACAGTGGCTATGGGGTGCAGCACACAAGAGAGATGGATTCTGTGCTTTGCCTGGGGATGTTCTGATTTCAGCGAAGTCACCATGGATTCCAGAAACCAGCCAGCTGGGAACCAACGGGGGGCCCTTGGCCCTGGGCCAGGTAGGCACTGGGAAGAGCTGCAGAGGTGCTCCAACCAGGGGCGAGTGGGCTTTGCACCACTCAGGAGCTCATGTGCTCCCCCCCTTCCACTAGCGGATGCATGGAGCAGTGTTCAGTGACTCCAGAGGGTGCTGCAGGCAGCACTCCCAGCTCAGGAATAGGTCTCCAGCCTGTGACCGATCCCCAAAGCGCAGACACTGTAAACACTTGGTACAGGACATCCGGACCCATTGCAGTGCAGGCTGTTCCGGTGCTCTGTAGGGCCAGGGTTCACTGGAGAGGAGTAAATCCAGATTGCAAATGTGTCGGATTCCCTGGTTATTAGCATTTGGCCTAAGAAAGAGCAATGGAACACCCGAGCTAGACAGTGCAGCACCCTGCTCTCCCCGAAGGAAATCCCAGAGTGGCAAAATCTGGAGGGGCTCAGTCCAGAGGCAAGTCAAAGTGATGCCACGACAGGCGGAGCGTCCCAAGGATCTGTGGCCCAGCAGGCATGGAACGAGCAATAGAGCATTAGTGTCCCCCAAATCACACAGTGTAATTAGCCAGGAGAGATCAGAGGGCAGCGGGGGCTGACAGCTGGCTAGGCACACTCTGCCCCCGCAGCGCTGCCGGGCATGACCCCTCTAGGGCGCCAGGCAGGGCTTCAGTTTAGGTCACCTGAGCTCGCAGCAAGAACAGCTGTGGCAAAGAACCCTATACTCACGTTTCACTGCCAGCAGTGTGTTCCCATGGCAGCAGGCGACAGAGGTCACCAGGTAGGGGTGGGTCTCCTCCAGCTGCACCGGCCTTGGAGTCCTGGTCTCCTCATCCTTCCTTCCCAAGCGCCCGCGGGCTCCTTTCCCCCAGGTGTACACCTCTCCCTCTGGAAAGGAGACATCTGGCTACAGACGGTTTCTCCCACATTGACCATGAGCTCTGCTGACCCTCGTGTCTCAAGTTACAGAGCAGAGTGCCCTGCAGGCAGAACAAGTGTGCCCCCCATGCCCCTCTCAGGTGGGCCTGCAGTCTGGAGCAGAGCAAGGCTTAACTCACCAGCAGCACTGACTCCTTGGCTAACAGCTCAAGAAAGCCAGGAACTGCCGCAGCACAGGACACCAGGGCTTCAATCTCACCTGCTCCAATGGCCACAGTGAAGGCATCGCCACAAGCCACCATGGTGACCTTAATCGCTTGGAGTCCCACAACCAGGTAGGGCACACGGCTGGTACGGCAGGTGCTGGTGCCAAGCTGCCCGTGTTGGTTGCTGCCAAAGGTGTAACACTGGCCAGAAGCTGTCAATGGGGAAGACAGAAATGAGGAGTCAGCGACCGTAAGAGGCCAGTATTCCAGTGTCTTTCACAGCGCTGAGCGCACTGCCCTCACAGCCCCAAAGGTTCCCAGGCTGACGTGCCGTCTGGAACCCAAACCATACGGGGGGAAGCAGTGTCCCCCCACATTACCCCTCCCAGTGCAGGTTTCCCAGGGCCACCTCCTCACCTGTGACTGCAGCCGAATGGGCTGTTCCAATATCTGCACACACCACCGGCTCTTGATTTAAGGGCCCTGACTGGACACAAGTGAATGTGGGAGCTTCTTCCACCTGATCCCCCAGGGCCGGCTCCCCCTGCTCCGCAGTCTTATCCAGGCCCAGCTTGTTAAACCTGCATGAGGAGAGCAGTCCCGGGGCTGAGCAAACATCACATATTATAGACGGAACTTCTTCAGGATGCCTTGGGCCAAAGCAGGGCCGGCTCCAGGCACCAGCTTAACAAGCAGGTGCTTGGGGCGGCCAAGGGAGAGGGGCGGCACCTGCTTGTTACTCCCTCTAGGAGCGAAGGACCTGCCGCCGAACTGCTGCCACCGATCGCGACTTTTTTTTTTTCCGATTGCCGCTGCCGAGCGCGATCGCGGCTTTTTTTTTTTTTTTTGCTTGGGGTGGCAGACATGCTGGAGCCGGCCCTGGGCCAAAGCCATCCCGGGCTAGCTGCACTGAAGCCAAGGGATGCTGAGAAATGTACCATTACTGTGATATAGGCACATTCTTGCTCTACACCAGAGCTGTCTGCAGCTCCAGAGACATACCCATTACTAGCTTCTTGCGCTGCTGGAGACAGGACACTGCATGAGATGGGCCCTGGGCTGATCTGCTGTGGTGACACCTCTGGTCCAGAAGGCAGGGAAACATCCCTCCTTTCTTACCTGTTGCTCCCACAAGCAAGAATCTGGTTCTTCACTGTCAGGACCATGGAGGAGTCAATACCACAAAGGACTTTCTGAGCCTCGTGTTCAGGCGGAACAGCTACCTGCTGGGGAGAATTGTGGGAGTCCAGAGTTCCCAGCCCAAGCCGACCTGCGCAAAAGAAATCGTTTCAAGAGACGTTTTGTGTCAAAATACAAACCAAAGGCATTTCCCCGAGTAACAATATCTAGAGCGGTGACTGCAGGGGCCTGGATGCGGGACACACCCAGTAGGGGGCACCGTGTGTAGGGGGCAGGCACCCTGGCTGTGGGGAACTGCTGGCTGCTCCAACCCCAGTCAGTTTCACACAACAGTTACCTTCCAAACAGTGCACACAGGGAGATCAGTAGGGACTGGGGAAGCAAAAGGGGAGGGAAAATGACCCCTGATCATGCTAAGCAGTGGCAGCTAAAATCCCCTTACCATTGTCCCCTCTGCCCCAGGCAAACACTTCCCGTTCATTGGAAATGGCCAGCACATGAGACGCGCCACATGCCACCTGCACAATCTCGTAGCCCAGCAGCGCCTCCACGATCTTAGGCTGGTAGAGAAAAGAGCAGCATTAGTCAGCTATGCCCTTTCCCCATCAGCTCATTGACTGACACCTTACTACAGCAGATCTGCCTACCCGGCGGGCGCTGCAGAAAGGCAAGGCCAGGAGCAGAGCTCCAGGGATAGTCTAGTTCCTATTCCAGGTTTTACCCTATATGAACAATATTTACATTTCCGTAGTACCTTTTGTCCTAAGGGATCTTAAAGGTGCTTTACAAACTATGGATATACAGCACAAAGGAAAATGCAGCCACCTCTGGGGTAAACGACAGCTGCCAGACAACCAACTAGCACAACAGTTTGGGGAGGGGAAACGTTATGACAAAGGCAGCAAGGCAAATCTCTACCCTTGTGACAAAAGCCCATGCAAAGCAGGCAAAACTTGGTTCTAATGTTTCATCAGAAAGATCCACACCCAGGGCACTGCACGGAAACTACTAGCTAACTCTCCCGTGCGGCAGATGGATGGAGATTCCCCATTTCTCGCTTCACCTTGTTTTTTCCCTGCTGTGATAGAGTCAGATCTGACACATCCCTCCCATGGGCCTCCTCCTCCTCAATCGTCTCTGGGAAAAGCACCATTTGCTTAAATATGGTTGCAGCCACCAATCTACGCTCCTCCACAGCAGCAAATGGGAGGTGTGCACAGCTCTCAAGCAGAAGCCAGAGGATAACACCCAGCGAAGCAGTGCAAGGGAGCACAGAGACAAACAGGCCCAAACCCTCATCCCTGGCTGGATTTCACATGCTATCGCCACCAGCCAGCCAGGGTGGGCTGGGAAACAGCCCAGAGAGGGGCGGGGGAAAGGAGAGTGCCTTTACAGCTCCAGCACTTTGTCCCAATCCGGGACGCGTGGCTCTCCTTTGAACACTGGCTCTATTGAAAAACAAGTTTCCCAGTGAACCGCAGCAGCTGCAGGGCTGAGACTGAAACAGCCAGGTGTGTGATTGGAGGCAGCAGCAGAGTCTGGGCCCCAGCCAACAGTAACCACAAGGCAGCTCTCGACTTCCCTCGGCATGTTGCAACGCCACATTCAAAGACATCTTTGTGCAAACGGGGAGGGAGAAGCAGGCTGAAAAGCAGCAGAACAGAGCTGGGGGGAGGGAAGGGAAAGATCCGGTTCCAGAGCCCACCAGCGTCATTTGGATTCATACAGCAGGATTGCTGCAAGTCCGCTCAGGGACAGGGAGAAGCTGGACCACGTGACATTCAGTATTTATCGGTGTCCCCAATTCCTTACACTACAAACCTGTGTTACATCAGTGAAGTTTCCATGCCCCAAACAACCATTACTGCCACTGCCAAAAGTCATGATTATCCCCCTGTCTGGAAAAGCAAAATAAAGTCACGTTACAGCCACTCACGACATGCTGTGGGTCCACACAGCCCTGGGCACTAGCTAGGCCACAGACCACAGCATCCAAGCAGTCCCAGCGTCCCTTGGGAGCCCTCGCTGGCTGGCAGACGCTGCAAATCCCACACGGATGCCTTGGGCTAGCTGCTAGGGGGATACTACAGAGGGGTAGTTTAGATGGGGCTCAGGGTTCTTGAGAGAAGCCATAAATGTGCTGGGACAAGTCACCCAACAAGAACTCACACAAACAGGGGATGATGGGCAAAGCACTGAGATAACATTATTGCAGCTGTGTACGCAAGAGTTTCTCATTCAACAGTCCGGAGAGATGCTAAACACACAGAGCCCTTCATTTACCGGCCACCCAGCCCAGGGCCAGCAGGATGCATGGTCAGAGATAGGACAAACACACACATCTGAAGTTTGCCAGTTGCAAATCTGTCACTTATTCCCCTGATCCCCAGCAGACCTGCAAACACACCCGGCTCCCCACGGGCCATCAGAAGAACCTCACTGTGCAAACAGTGCACATTCCACGCTGATGTCACTCAGCCAGGCAGCTCAGACCGAAAGCAGCTTCGAAGATGCTTTCATGGAGTTTTCAGACCCTGTCTCCCCGGGTGCTGCTGAGGACACGCGGCCCTGCAGTGGGCTCACAAAGACTCATTGAATTTGGGAAGGGTTCTCTGGCACATGGACTTTGGGACTAGAGCCCTGCTGGGCATGCCCCGTCAGCAGGGCTGCTTTGGGAACCCCCCATCCGTGCAGGGGGGCAGCACAGCTCTTGTCCATACCTGTCAAGCAGGTTGTGAAGAGGTCACCACAGGACACATGTTTGATAGTCACTCCGGACTGGCCTTCCAGGAAGCGGGACACAAACTGGGGCTGGAGCTGCTCTGTGGCCCCTGGGAGGGAGGGGCCTCCAGTGGCACCCATTGGGGAAGCCTGGCAGGGAGAAGCCAAAGGGGTTTGAAATGCACTTCGCTTGCAGCTGGGCTGGGATGAAAAGAACAAGTTAGGGGCAATAAGCCCACCCCCACCCCCTGCAGCCTCAGTGGTCACCAGGAGCAGCCAGGGATTTGCCTGCTCACTGGGGGGGGATGTGGGTCCATGGCATGTCTGGAAGCAGGCTGCACTCCTCCTCTGAGGCCCTCTGCCCAAGCCCCTTTGCTGACAGTGGCTTATTGCCCTTGGCTGCCGCCTGCTTGCCATTGCTCACCTCCCACATGATGAGCCTCCCTGATTTAGTGATGCCGGCCTTCTGGGTTCTCCCTGCAGAAACCTGCACCACTTCTGTGTTGAGCATGGGCAGGCGGAGCGGGGTGGTGATTCCGCTGCCCCAGGTGTAGATGGAAGACAGGGGAGGTGGGATTCCAGTCCTGGCTGAGCGAACTCGAACACCTAGGAGTCCAAATGAAATACCATCATCCCAGCTTGCCACCCCCCAGCCAAGCTATAATGGGCAAGCAAGTGACCCTAGCCATACTATACAGATGCCCACCCGCAGTGGAGGACAACACCCAGTTAGACAGAGGGGCTAAATCACCTGGCAAGAACAGGGCCTGGGACATCTGTCTGAGGCTCACCAGGGCTGCAGGGAAGGCTGCTCACAGCAGCTCGCCAGGGCGATGCCAGCAGGAGGAGGGGAAAGTAGCCTTCTGCTCTAGAATTTGCAGAAGGTAGATGGGCTGCTACAGCTCTAGCTGTTCATCACCCAGGGACTCTCAATTCCCAGCCTGGGTGCGCTGCAGCACAGGGGAACTCAGGCTCCAGACGACAAGGGCAGGAAAGCCTCTGAAGGGGCTGATCTAGAAGCAGCCCGGGCTAGCTCCTGAGTCCCACCAGCCTGGGGCTGGAGTACAGCTTCTCCGAGGAAGGGGATTTAGGGTGTGAAGTGCCTGAGTTTCATCTGGCAGAGGATGCCACTAATGGTAAATACAAAGGATTCTCCTTTGAAATGAAGTTCTGCTGAATACACCGTGCCCGGCCTTACCCCTGGGTCTGGCACTGGTCACTCTTCCTCCCGCTCTGTTGTGGGTCACTGGTGGCACTGTAGCTAATGGCTTCTCAGGCCTGTCAAACCGAAATGCACAACTTCTGACTGTTCACTCGGACAGCCTGGCCAGCATTAGCACTGGGCTCACCGAGGAGAGGGAAGCTTTATCATTAGGGCAGAGCGAACTGCTGAGCATGGCCTGGTGCAGGCAGAGTCGGGGCAGTTTCCTCGGGACAGCTCTTTATGGCCGGCCGGCTCTCTGACAGCACCACGGCCTGTGTGAGGTCATGCTGGCCCCAGGGTAAGGGTGAGTGAGCAAGTGCAACACCATCCAGCAAGCTCCTGAGACCGGAGGTGAACCTGTCCTCCCAGTGACAGCCCCTCAGCAATGCATCATCTCCTGAGCCCCCACCTGTGCTGGGCATGAGCCTGGGTCCTGTTAGCCTGTATGCACATACCACAAGCACAGCTGCTCAGTGTCCCTTCCTAGCTCCAACCAAGTAAAGAACTGACCCTCTCAGAGACCTCCTGGGAGCTGTGGCAGCCTCTCCATCCCCATTGCTAGGCCCCAGAGAGATGAGCGCAGCAGCCCCACTTGCCTTCTCATTTTGACACTGCCCACGTCAGTATAAAGGTTCAGAAGTGGCCTGATGCAGATGGCCTGGGCCATGATCTCATTCAGCTGGGGCCGTTTGGAAGGGTCCAAGTTGAGCATGCTCAGAATGAGCTGGCGCAGGTCGGGGCTGTATCGGTCTGAGATGGGAGCAAATGTCCCACTCATGATCTTTAGCACCAAGGCAGGCAGGTTCTGGAGAGTATGGAAGGAAGATAGACACACATGGTTAGCAGAACCCTGGCTGCCGCATGGGCAGAAAGGCAGGAAACATCAGGAGCAATGCAAGGTCTTAGAGAAGAGCACTGCCGGCTCTGTGGGAATGCAGTAGGCACAGCCCAATGTGGACGTGTTTCTGGAATTCACGTCTCTGCTTTAAGAAAACCCCAGGCCCCGGCCTTACTGCAGCTTCAAAGGCTCTCTTGAGACTGGCAAGTTCGTAAAGCACACAGCCCAGCGCCCAGATATCGCTCTTCTGGTTGTAGGGTTTCCCTTCACACAGCTCCGGGGAGATGTAGCACGGAGTCCCCACAACCTAAGAGAAAGAGGCACAGACGCATGATGGCACTCCGAGTCCAGAACCGTGGCAAGGAGAGCTAAAGATCAACACCCATTACAAAAATGACTTGACTACAGCACAAAGGAGCCAGAGTTCTAGGCGAACTGGGAGGGGCGTTAGTTTCCCTGCTATTGATTACTGGCCGATGATCTTCCCATGATAAAATTGCTAGAGGATTTACCATTTCTTCATGGCTCCCTCTCCCATTTAGCACTTAGCTCCAATGTGGACTTCTAGCCAACTGAGGGGCTCAGATCACTTAGTGATACCAACCAGATCAGCTTACATGGGGAAAGATACTGAGGTATCAGGAAGAGAGAAGATTGAAAAAGAAAAGACAGGACATTCAGCCACCAAGAAACGTGTGCCATATCAGGCCGGTCTCAGAAGAGGCCCTCTGGTGCTAACCTCTCTCATAGCAGCACTTTCTACCATCTCTGGTTGGCTAGGAGACTCCAGCCCAGCCTGCTGGACTGAGACCTAACCTTGGTTATCCAAGACTCTGTCACATCCCATCTGGACTACAGCACTGCAGTGCACCTGGGCACAAAGGCAACAGGCCTCAGGAAACTCCCGCTAGTACAGGGTGCCACAGTGAGTCTCCTCAGCACCACGGGCCACCACGAGCCCGGCAGGCCTGTCCACCACCCTCTGCGCTGCCTTTCTGCAGCTTAAGAGTCAAGTACAAGGACTCAGTCCTTATCTTCAAGGTGCTCAGTGGCTTGGGCCCAACATATCTAGGAGCCTAAAGCTTCAGGATGAGGACTGTGGTCAACAACTCCACCCCTCTGGAACAGTGGGACTTTTTACCCCAAGGGCAAAGCTGGTCTGTGCAGGAGGAAGAACTTCCACAAGGCCCGTACCAGACCGTGGAACAAACCTCCCCAGGAACTACGGATCATCCCAACACCCCCCACCCCCTCCCGCTGCAAGTGCCAGGCACCTGCCTCCAACCAGCCATCTCCAGCACAAACACACAGCAGCAGGGATATTTTAAAATAAAAAACAACACACAACAACAAAGCCCTACCAAAATGAACCAATCCACACCACACACATACTCCCCTGGGGACAAGGAGGAGAGCAAGATCAAGCCAGATGTGACAGTTGTTTTAATGCACTATTGGAAGGCATTCAGACACTATGGAAATGAGAGAGAGGAACTGACAGAATAATTTTCATGACTGCAGCAAGACAGGCTATCAAGGGAGATTAAGGGTATGTCCACACTGCACAAGAAGATCTGTTCTTACCTTGGGTTAAAGTAACAGTGAAGATGCAGCCACTCAGCTTTTAACTCGGGTTAACAGCTCGAGTTAAAGCCTATAGGGCAGCCTGGGGTTGAACTCCAGCTACTAGCTTGTGTTAAAAGCGGAGTTGCTGTGTCTTCACTTGTGCCGAGTATCAGGGGGTAGCTGTGTTAGTCTGTATCCACAACTTGACACCTCCTCATCTATTATTGGGAGTGGACTACATCCACTCTGATTGAATTGGCCTTGTTAGCACTGGTTCTCAGCTGCCTTCTCTTCATGTGTCAGTATATAATGCCTGCATCTGTAACTTTCACTCCATGCATCTGAAGAAGTGAGGTTTTTACCCACGAAAGCTTATGCCCAAATAAATCTGTTAGTCTTTAAGGTGCCACCGGACTCCTTGTTGTTTTTGTGTCTTCACTGCTACCCTAACATCAGTGAGCTAACCGGATTTAGACACCCACAGAGCGGAAAGATTAGCAGTAATATTGATTATTTACTGACTTGTCAAAATCTAAATCACAATCGCTGATGCAACCTAATCTCAGGCCCACTCTCCCCACACGGAGGCACAGAAACAGATCAGATCAGATGGAAAGAACTTCCCCCAGACCTCGGAAATTTGGGAACTCTCAGCAGATACGCACCGTGTAGGCTTTGCTCTTGCTGCTCAAGATTTTTGAGATGCCAAAGTCTCCAATCTTGACGATCATGCGGTGCTTGTCCAACAGAATGTTCTGAGTCTTTAAATCCCGGTGCAGGATCTGTTTAGTGTGAACATGATGAAGGGCCAGTAGGATCTGCACAAAAAAGTGCAGGATGGTGTCTTCGTCCAACAGGGAGTTGCAACGTTTATGAATAAACTCTGCCAAGGTGCCACCTGGGATGGATGGCAAAGGGCAGAAGGGCCATCAGCAAAGGAAGTTGACCAGGGCTGGCATAATCTTAACCAAAAGTAATGGAATTGAGTCACAGTATCTTAACTACACAATTGCTGCTGAATGAGCCAAGGATGTCCGAAGTCATACAATGCGCCATGGAGCATACCGCGCGTTCTCTGAATGCAAAGAGAACACTAGCAGCACAGCACATGGGATGCAGGACCAGCAGCAGAGGGGTTAAAGTTAGCACCACACTGTCAATGGCAGTGCTGCCTCCAGGGCTCAGCAGGACAAAGAAATGTGCTAAAACCATACATATCAGAGCACGGTGGGGAAGCAAATGTCAGTGGGAGAACAAGATAAGCCTGTTCTGCATAGGGAAATTCCCCTTGTTAAAGTACCCACATGCTATTGAAAGGGGCCCTCTCATGTAATGCAAGCCCAGAATTCAGGTTTTCTATGAAGCAGTTTTACAAACCCGAACGTAAATGTTTCCTTGATTTAAAATGGCCAGGCAAATCCTGTGTTTGTTTGAATTGACACTTCTCCAGGCAGCTCTACTGTTCCAACACTGCTGCCCAAAAGGGAAGCGGACAAAACAAACAGAAGGGAAACGGACAGAACCCGCAAGTGAAGAGCAGAAGGGAACACACAGATCAGTGATGAAAAAGCTATTTTTAAAACCCTTTCCATTGGGATAAGCGCTGGCAATGCTAATAATGCAAATGTATTTTAAAATGTTTTCAAAGAATAGGATTTTCAACATGGGCAGGTCCCTTTGAACAACAAGCTTATGTTATCCTGGGGACCTCCAAACCATTTCCACAACAGCCTTACATGGGATATGCTTCAAGATAAGGAAATAGGTGACAAAGGACAGGAGTGAGCACCTCTTCCAAGGGAAACAGCCTTGCCAAACAAAAGTCAGGCCTGTCTCAAGTACCAGGGACATTGCTGGATTCTCCTCACCATCACAGAGCACGCAGCCCCCCGCTTTTATGGATGCCTTGTAAACCAGCCCACTCAGTTGCTGATATTTAAGTCAGGCACTCCCTAAAGAGGCTCATTCACCCAGATCCAACTACACTGGGGAATCCAAGAAGCTCTGTCCCCAGCCCATGCCCCTCCTAGCCAGTGTCCCACCTGGTGCATACTCCATAGCAATCATAAGAGCCTTGTCTTCCAGGAAGTTCTCGTAATATTCGATGATATTGGGGTGATTCAGTAGCTTCAGCACCTGGCACTCATTCTGTGCCGCCAGACGCTCATCCTTCGTCATCTGCTCCACAGGGATCTGTTTAATGATCACTAGCTTCTGGTCAGCCTTGCGCAGACACAGGTGCACTATTCTGTAATAGCACAAAGCAAGGACAGTCTGCATTAGAGGGGAGACCAGCCATGCAAGAGATGGGATGGGAAGTAACTAAACAAGGAAAGGGGTGACCAAGCCTAGAGCCAGAACAAGTGATGTGAAGTGGAAAACAGCACCAGATGTTTGCCAAATGCACGTGTCCAAAAACCAAGAGACACAAGCAAAACAAGAACCATTTCGGGGGCCTGGTCCCCACTTCCACTCCTCCCCCAAAGTACAAGAGGAAATAAATGCAGTTTAGAGCACAGGACTCCAGGGTTCCTTCCCCAACCTTGACACAGTCCTCCTGCGTGCGCCTAGGCAAGTCACACCTGATCTCAGTTTCTCCAGCGGTAAAATGGGAATAATAGTGATTCCCCACCTCTCCGAAGGCAGTGCACTGAGTTAGCGATGCAGAGTATTAAGAAGACACTAACTGTGAGTCCTGCTCCAGTTACGCATCCCCAGTTCCTTTGGACTAAGATGCTCGGCTCTAGACGTCCGGCCCCAGGAACTTTATCGGTGAGAAACATGGGCCTCCCACCAGGCCTAGCAGACCATGGTCTGTTATCTGCCCCCAGCCCATCCCCCCTCCTCCCCTCCCTGCCCCCC
>NC_048315.1:1481240-1502957 GCF_013100865.1 Trachemys scripta elegans | reverse complement strand
CCCCCATGCCAGCCCCTCCTCCGTGCCAGTCCTGATGCCCCCTGAGCTAGCACAGCCCCGCCCCGTGCCCCCAGGGGGCGGGCGAGCGGGGCGCCGGCAGGGGGCGGGGCCCCGGCCCGCCAGTCAGGGCGGCGGCGCACGTGGGCCGGGCCGGGGCTGGGCGGAGCGGCGGCGGCCGGCCGGGGAGCCAGGCGGCGGCGGCGGCATGGGGCCCTGGCTGCGCGCGGCCGGGCTGGTGCTGGGCTCCACGCTGCTCTTCAAGGCGCTGCAGCGGGGGCTGCGCCGCCTGCCCCTGCCCGCCCACGTGTGCCGGGACCCGACCCGCGCCTGGCGCTGGCGGAACCTGCTCGTCTCCTTCGTGCACTCGGTGGTGACGGGGCTGTGGGCCGTGCTGTGGTGAGTGAGCCGAGCCCGGCCCGGCCCGGCCCGGCCCCCGGGGCCTCCCCTTTGCTCCCGCAAAGCCGCTTTCGGAGGCTCCGCGCCTCATCGGCGGTGTTTGCCCCGAGCCCGGCTCCCCGGCGCCCAGGCAGGTGCAGATCCGCTCTGAGCCAGCAGCACCTGCCCCCGGCCCCGCCTCGTCCCCAGGGGCGGTTCTGCTGCGCTGCCCGCAAAGGCCTTAGGCCGGTGGTGCTGCACGGGACCTGGGCTCTGCTCGGTGCCCGAGCCCGCCCCCCCAGCGCCATATCCGATCCCTGCTCCGGGGCTCTGCCCGCAGGGAGAACGGCCCTGCTGTGTGGTGTGGCTGCATGGCCCCTCCGCTCAGCCCGTTAGCATCCCCGCCCTGCCCCCGGGAGAGCAGCGGGCCCGCAGCGCAAGTGGTGCATAGCACCTGCACCAGAATGGGGGGACGGGCCTGTCTGCAGGGAGGGCCCTGAGGGGCACACAGGGCAAGGGGCGCTCTGCTGCCAAGGCGACCTCCACTGAGTGGGGCACTCCGTGTACCCGCCTGGCAGAGGGAGGCAGGGCTGAGCTGATCATGTGCTAGTCCAGGGAGTCCAGGCGCTTCCAAGCGGGGCTTGGAGCATTCGCTATTCCCGGCAGCATGAGCAATGAGCCACTAAGCAAAGGAGAAAGGATCAAAGGCCCCATCGGACTCTTACTGTACCGGCTGACTGATCAATTAATTAATTAATCACAACCTAGGCCCGTCCTGGGCTCCCGCTCAGCCCTGGAAGGAGCTGAATGGCTGGCTATGGGGCGTGCTGTTTCTCTTCGCTCATGCTATTGGGGGAGTTACTGCTGCTCGCCACGAGTAACGCAGGAAGAGGAACTGTGCCCGTGCCCCTCCCCACAGCGTGGCAGTGACCCGTGCACCATGACACTTGGGAGGTGAGGAGGGCTGCTATGATCAGACTGTATGAAACCACACACCTCTCTGCGTGTCTCTCCCCTTCCCAGCGTGTGGCAGGTTCCTGAGATGCTGATGGACATTGAAAACGTCTCGTCCACTTCGGGATACCTGCTTCTCTGCTTCTCTGCAGGTAGGGGTTTCTGCCCCTTCCTCCCCCAGTGCAGGGGCCTTGTGTGCTGCATTTCAGCTAGAGGTGCTGAAATTGGAGCTGGAATAACCTTCCCCATCTTGCTGCCCCAGCCAGCTCCATGCAGGACTGATTCAGCAGCATCCCTTCCTGTGCAGGTCACTCTGGAAAGTCCCCCGTGCTGGGTCTTCGGCTGCATCCCAGGGGAGAGTATTGTACAGCCCAATACCTTACACCGAAGTTCCCTCTAAGCTGTGCGGCCGCCTATTAAGCACCACGCAGGCGCTCAGGGCTGCAGTGTGGGGAGAGGCTCCCCTCCCCTCACTGCTCAAAAACCTTTCATGGTGTTCAGCCTTCAGCTCACCTGCGCTTTAATTCCATCCTGTTGTTCGTGTAACACGCCCTGGTCCCACCCACAACAGTGCTCCTCCTTAGGCATTGACATCTTCAGCTCCACAGAGCTGTCTGGCCTGTTCTCCTCAGTGACTGTTTACAGATTTAAATCTGGGGCGTGGCTAATTAGCCACGGTTCCTCCAGTTCCCTGGTCGCTTT
Organism: Trachemys scripta elegans; assembly: GCF_013100865.1. Lineage (NCBI taxonomy): Eukaryota > Metazoa > Chordata > Testudines > Emydidae > Trachemys > Trachemys scripta. The sequence continues at coordinate 1,500,926 of NC_048315.1, read as the reverse complement.
GCTTGCTCTTTGCTGAGCTGCCTGCAGCTTTTCAGGACCTTGGTGGTGTCCAGACACGGCGAGCCCTGTGCACAGGGGCACTCGCCTCCCTGCTCCATGACACGAGGCTGCGGCGCCTAAAATTGCACAGGTCTTTTTGCTGCCGTACTGTGCGGCACAGTCATCGAGCCATTCCAGACAGAGCCACTCCTGCTCCCAGCGTCCTGTTCCAGACCATGTTCCCCGCCTTAGAGACAGTCTCACTCTTGTTCCCCGTGCATGCTTCTACCCTCTGTAGATGCTCCCAGAATCCCTTTCCACCCTGCTTGCTGTGGTAACTACAGGGGTGTGTGGGCAAACTAGTCCTGGTGATCACGTATGCACCTGAGAGGCGTGAACCTGCCTTGCTGAGAGTGTCAGTCAGGACATCGGGTGTTCCTCCCAACTTTAGTTCCCACCTGGCTAGTTACTAATGGGGGTGGGGGGGGAGCACTGTTTAATGCAGCCCCATCTCACTAGCCTTGGCACTGAGTGACAGCTGAAAGCTCTCAATGGAGGCTCTGTTGTAGACGCACAGGGTGTGAGTGTAACTTCCCCCCACCCTGGACTGACACTGCTCTCTGCCTCCCCTCCTCAGGCTACTTCATCCACGACACCCTCGACATCATTGTGAGCCACCAGTCCCGAGCCTCCTGGGAGTACCTGGTTCACCATGCCATGGCAAGTACAGGCCCCTGCAGTGAGCCCAGCTGAGTTGACTCTGCTCTTTCCAGATACACCCACAGCTGAGTGGAACTGACCAGTGACCCCGGGGAGGTGGGAAGGCAGGATGGGTGCCCCACAGGAGGTTAGGGCTGCGAGTCCCTGAGATTGGGGCTGTCTAGCCTGTGCTGGCCTCGCTGCCTGTTAGTTGAGCAGATCGTGATGCAGGGCTGAAGTTCAGGGGCATGGGCCTACGCCTGCTTTGCAAGCCCAGATCCGGAGCAGCTCCCTGCCCGAGTCTCACCTGCAGCTTTCCTTGCGTGGCAGGTGTGCTCAGCAGGGTGGGCATGCAGAAGCCGGAACCGGCCAAATGGGGCAGTCAACAGGACACACGAGTGATTCCCTGGGGAGTAGAGCTGGAGGTGGTGAAAAGAGCCCAAGGGACCTGCCCACCTCCCATGCACAGAAAGATCGGTTAGTACATCCGGGCTGGGACACCAGCTGGGTTAGACTAACCTTGTGAGAGGGGGGTGGCCATGCAACTGTGGCTAGAGCCCCGGGAAGCTCAACCAATCTGCTCGCTCCTGAGAGATGGCTCGGCCCATCCCACAGCCCTGCAGCTGAGCTGGAGGGGCTCCCCCCTCGCTGGCTGCCTTCTAATCTCCTTCCTCTGGAGTGGGCCTGGTGTCAGGCACTCAGCTCCATGCCTGGGCTTGGCAGGGCGGTGGAGGGGAAGGCGACCGGCCTCACGCCTGTGTCTGGGTCCTCCCTGCCAGGCGATCTCAGCGTTCTTCTCCGGGATCTTCCTGGGCCGCTTCGTGGCAGCGGGGATGCTGTCGCTCTTCGTGGAGGTGAGCAACATCTTCCTGACCATCCGCATGCTGCTGAAGCTGAGCAACATGCCAGCTCCCACCCTCTACAGGATCAACAAGTACGTCAACCTGGTGATGTATTTCCTCTTCCGCCTGGTGCCCCAGACCTACCTGACCTGGTACTTTGTGCGCTACGTGGAGGTGCGGGGTCAGGGAGCCTTCCTGATAGTCAACCTCTTCCTGCTGGATGCCATGATCCTGACGTACTTCTCCCGCCTGCTGCGCTCCGACTTCTTCCCAGACTCCTGCAGGCGGCGCGCCGGGAAGGACGCGGGCGGGGAGAAGTTCTTAGTGGACTGAGTGAAGGGGCAGCGCCTGTGGGGTTGTGCAGACCCCCCTCCCCCTTGCAGTGGAGGGCTTGGACCTGGGGCGCTTTGCACCTCCTCAGCTCTGCACCACATGTGCCTTACAGCTGAGCTCCACCGGCACAGGGCTCTGCAGTCACTTCACGAAGCCTGTGCTTTGTGGCGCGATGGCCTGAGCTGCCCCGCGCTGCTCCCAGGGGCTGGGGTCCCAGCAGGAAAAGCAGGAGGGGAAGGATGGAGCTGGTTGGGAAAGAGGGTTTATCTTCCATGTTGTGATGGGATGTTACATGCATTAAATACGTGTCTGTTTCCAAGCTTCTGCAGCACATCTGGGCCATCCTTTCCCGGGGCAGAGCGTGCACTGGGCTGGGAAGGAAGCAGCTTGTTACAGATGCTGAGGGGGAGGAGCCATCAAGGCAGGGACAGCAGTGGGTGCAAAGGCCATGGAGAGCTAGGGCAGAGGGCTTTGAGGCGGGGGAGGTGGGATACGCAGGTGCTTGGGGCATGCAGGGTTAAAGTGCTGGGAGTAGCATCAGCCTCTCACTAACAGGATGCTTGCGAGAGAGGGGCCTGTAGTATCTGCTGTGGGGGCTGGGGACTTTTCTGCCCTGGAACCGGGCTGCTGGCTTTTCAGTCTATTCTAGCCAATGCCCGGAGCAGGCTCTCCAAGGGAGCGTCTGGGCTCACCCAGTTCCCATGGTGCATGTTCACTCCTGCCCCTTGCTTTCCAGACAGTCACCCTGATACACGTGCTTCCCCTCCTTCTGCAGGGCAGATTCTATCACTGGTATTAGCAAAGGGCCTAGGAGCACCAGATCCGGCCCAGGGCCCCACTGCACGAGGTGCTGGACAAAGAACAGACAGTGCCTGTCCATAAGAGCTGACAACAGTTGGGCTTTGTACTTGTTTTCTCCCCATTTACTTTTACCTTCAGATTTCCCCTCCTCCCCGCATTGTTGGTGCTGTCAGTCACCTCTACCCCCCCTACGCTGCCCTGCCCAAGCTCCTTCAGACATCTACGCTTGAGCGGACGTTCTGGCTCAGGTAGACAGACCCGCACTAGCTCCAAGGGAAGGTCCAGCACTGAAAATAGTGTAGGGGCGGGTCCTAGCCAGCCCCTGTACACAGGCAGGGTTTGTACTGGGGGCTGCTAGCCCATCCCACTGCCTGGGCAGCCACAGCTCCTCGTAGCATGCTAGCTGGATCTGTCTGCCCACACCAGAGATTACACCTGCAGCTCAAATAAATCTGTTAGTCTTTAAGGTGCCACCGGACTCCTTGTTGTTTTTGTGGATCCAGACTAACATGGCTACCCCCGATAGTTGACCTGCAGCTCAGTGTCAGATACCCTGTTTCTGCAGACTGGGAGGGAGGGAGCTGGCCAGTGGCTGCAGAGGCAGGTGGGACTGGGGGGAGGTTTTTCTGGATGGAAGAGATGAGTGTCCACTTGTAGGCCAAGGGAAAGGAGCCAAAGAATGGGAGGAATGTTTAAGTGGAGGAGAGGAGGAGTAAGGGGGTCGAGGGGCGGGTGAGGGAAACGGCTGCCAGGTGGTGAATTTTGCTGGAAAACATTGTCAGGATTCTGGGCAGAGTAGGAGGGGCCCAGGTTTTGAGAAGGGACCACAGGGCTGGTATGGGAGAGACGCAGGGCTCTATCAGCGCGGGGGGAAAGCTATGGGTGAAGCCAGAAGGGAGGAAGTCAGCAGGATTCTGGGGGCGGTTAGCAGGGTGGGCAGAGCATTGAACAATGAAGGCTGCAGAGAAAGGGAAGACGTGGACTGACAGGAGCAAAGGGGCAGAGGAGAGGGGCATTGTGGAGCATAGTCTTTGTCACCCAGTTGCTGCGTTGGCCAGTGCTGGTGCTATCTAGGGACAGGCCAGACAGGGAGGACCAGGGCTCTGGAATGCAAGGAACTCTGCTGAAGAGAGGCCACAGCAGGGCACAGAGCTCACAGTGGCGCTAGGTAGTGGTAGTGACTGGCTCGTCCTGTGGAGAACCCAGCCAGGACAAAGGCTAGCCCTGCAACCAGAGCGGCCATGCACCAAGCCGCAGAGCTGAGAAACTGGCCTGTCAGCTCCATTCATGCTATTGCAACTCCACCCAAAGCAGTGAGGCAGATGCCGTAGGCTGGGCTCCAAGGCTTATCTAAAAATAATCCAGTGACCCCTAGTGTTCTTGGGTCAGGAGTGGGGTGTGCGCAGCTGCCCCCTTTCCAATGGTCCAATCCAGGAGCGGTGAGCCTGGGACTCACCTTTAGCCAGAGGCCTCATGCGCAGTTGGGTGCATTCCCTCATCTTACCTCCTGCATCCATCCAGGGCTGATGCATGCTGCTGGGTCCCTGCTTTGCAGCCGTAATACAGGGCAGGGCTAACTTCTGGAGCAGAGAGGGAGCTGTGTATGGGGTCAGGTGTCATGCTGGAGATAGCCAGGGCTGTTTGCAGACACAGGCTGCTCCAACACCCATGCTAACTGATCGGCCTGGGATGTGCAGCTTGTGTGAAAGGCCATCGCTCTGGGAGTTCCTGTGCAGCATTGGGGAGACAAATTGGTGCTGGCATCTGCAGACAGAGACCGTGCACTTGGCTACCAGAATAAATCTTTGGCCGGGAGCCTGGCTGGGAAGGTAGCTTGGTGTGTTGCAGTGCAAACAGGGGTTGGGGGGTTCCAAGGGCAGACCCAGACTGAGCAGCCGTGCTGGAAATGAGGCCTGGATTCTCCCTCTGGCTCCCTGGGGCTTTCGCTAGAGGGTCTCCGTTATCCACCACGACCCCTGCTCTCAAGGCCAGGGTTAACCAGGAGGGTCAGCAATCAAGCTGCAGGGAGCTAGCGGCTATGCCAGAGTGGCACTGGCCTTTGGGCTGAGTGAGGCATGGCTATGGATGATGACATGAAATGCAGCTGCCTCCTCTCGGCCCCAAATGCACGGCAGTTCTGGCCCCGTCTACATACCTGCTTCTCCTTCGTGAGGGCCCTCCTTGGGTTACAGAAGCTTTGCTCAAATGAAGGCCCCTGGCTGACGCTGTTTCAAGCTTCTGCGTGTCCCTGGGAGACAGGCAAGGATGCTGCCGTGGCTTGTGGTAAAGGTGAAGATGGAGGAAGCCAGCCTGGCTCTCCTGTTCCGCACTCTCCCCCTGGCACCACCCCTCACTCTCCTCCCTGCGCTGGCAGCAGCCGAACACGCAGCTTGGAAGTCAAGGGCAGGAAACTGGTCACGTGCCCTTCTCTGCCAATTGGAGCAGGGTATAATGAATGACAGGTCATATCTCAGCTCACCCCTGTTGCCATCACTCTAAGTGGGCAGTGCAGTGCATGCTGGGAGTTTGTGCTTCATGAAGTCATGGGCACAGCAGCCGGTGCTGCATGCACAGAGGCAGGGTTCTCAAACTCCAGAGCCTGAGCCCGTGGCTGCTCAGTGGCTGCTGGTTCTTCCTGTATAGTCTGCACTCACCTGGGCGAATGCAATACATGATACAACAGCAGCCTGGCCCAGCCCCGGGGCATTAGCAGCAGCAGCAGCGTGGGACTGCTTGCCTGACGCGAGCAGAAGGGCCAGCCGCTCTCATCCCATCCCATCCCAACCGCCTTGCCCAGCCCAGAACAGTCTAGCAGCACTCAGCCCTAAAGGAAAATAAAGAGAGGGTCACGTGCCTTCTGGCCAGCTCCTTACAACCAGAGTATTCACAGCAGCAGCCCTGGTGGAGAATGAGGCTCAGGGCACGAAGCTGACTCTGGCTGGCCAATGTGGCCACTTGGCCAGGCCACCTTTGGAGAGCAGACCTAGTGCTCCAGGGGGAGGGCAGCTCTAGGAACTCACAGTACAGGTGCGGGCAAGGCTAGCCAAGGGGCTCCCCCGTGCATTGGGCTGGATTCTCAAAGGCACCCACAGCCTTGGGGAGCTGTCATGACCAGAAGAAAATCCAAGCTCTCCTTCGCAATGTCCAGCTAACACTCCCCCGCCCCTTAGCTGCCAGCCAGGCCCCATGGAATGCTCTCCCTGGAGTCTGGCACCTGCCTTCTGCATCTCCCTGTACCCACCAGAGTCATGGGGGAGCCACCAGAGCCTCACCCCAAAGCTAAGTCCTTCCCCCCTGCTGGTGTATGGCTAGTTCTGCAGAGGGATTCCCAGGCACAGCATGGAGGCAGCCAAGGTGTGGCAGTGCAGACAGCTGGTTTGGAAGCTTCTCCATTGTGCACTTTCCCTCTATAGGTTCAGCCAGTCCCCTGTAGAGGGGAACGGTCGGTCTTTCTCACAGCAGAACATGCCTTGCTTAGAAGTTGTTTTCTCCCCTAGAGATGTCAAATCATTCCTACCGAAAAAGGGATTAACTATTTCCATGCCGTGGTGCCGGAACTAGGGGTGCTACTGCACCCCCTGGCTTGTAGTAATAACCAACACCAAATAGATGGTTTCCATCAGCAGCACCTCCGTTTCCATATAACCACCACCACACCCCCTCACTTCTCTTTGGGGAGAACTAAAGTCAAAAGATGTCATTTGCTGAGCCTCGGCCAGAGGCACATTGGGGTGAATTACCCTGAAAATCCAGTTCTACTGCCTGAGACTCACAGGCATCCCAGTGCATGAAACCTCCCCTGAAGTGGCAACTCTGTCTGAGCCTTAAGTGACAGATCAGAATAGGTTTCACACCACCACCTTGGCCCAAAAACCCCAATGTTGCTCAAAGGTCCTTAGAGCTCTTATATCCACACAGCACTTTTGCGTCAGCATGCACACACAAACCATTGCCTAGCTGAAGTGCAGATCACTCCACAGTGGAATGCAAACGTCACCATACCCAGCACTTTAGGGCAGGAAGCGAAAAACAGCGTCCAACTGCTGGGGGGACTTCACAAGGCAGAAGATAATCACTCATTGGTTGGCCAGGGCTTTCAGCCAGTTTCTCCCAGTGCCTATCCTTGTACCCCAGCCCTTCACAACTGAGGGTGTTAGGCAAGAATATTTCTAGCATCTCTGTTCTTTGCATCCACGTCCTGCCTACCACAGGTAAGCACTCCACATTCTTACCTATTTGTCAAACACTTTAGTTGAAACCAGCTCTTCAAAGATTTTTGTCGATGGCAATCCCTCATTTCCAGTTAGCAACAGCAGCTAGTTTTAAGACTGCCCGGATTAGCACCTTGAACCTAATTAAGGCCTTCAATGCTAGCACAACACACATAGTGCATTGCAGGGGAACTAAGCCCTGTATTGCAGCAGGGATAATGCACTTCATGCCAGACAAAACCAAATGAACCTTATTTTTAAAGGGCTGGTAATCAAAGGGGCATTGTAGTGTTAGTGAATCTATACCGAAGTAGCTGGAAAGAGCCAACTCAGGCTGTGAGTAGGAATGAGGAAGGGTGGGTGTAAGATGAAGGCATCACATCCAGGAGCCACCAGTCTCTGAGTTCTGGTCCTCAGGCACCTGGCTCAAAGGTGGGGTTAAGTTACTACTCTTCTAGGCATGTGACAAGATAAGCATGGTTAGACTGTGAGATGCTCACATACTATAGCGATGGCCATGACTAGATTGTAAACAGAGGCTAATTACAGCAGTGTTAAAACTAAGGAAAGGTTTTGAGATCCTATTGCCTATCCCTCAAGACAGACATCTTCCCCCAGGAGATCCTGCGAGGGCAACATCTATTTGCCCCCTATTGACAAGAATCTGGCCTTCAGCCACTGTCAGAAGACAGCCCTCCTCTCACCCTTGGCTCTGGTTTGTATGCAATGGCCCCTGTGCAGTAACGCCTCCCTAAGTACTGAATAAACTTGGTTCCCCTCATGGCTCCCACCCCCACAGTTCATGAGCAGCTGGAATCTCCCAGGAACATCCTTCAGTTGACTTTATTTTCACCACTAAAAACACATGTGTCTGACAGAAGAGAAGCTGGTATCTGACTAAGCCAGACAGCGTGAAGGCACTTGTGATCAACCAGATGAACTGAACATGAGAACGTCTCTAAACGTCTCATTTGAAATCAGTGAAGTAGCTACACCAAGCATGAGGTTATTACATGGGGAGTCACGAGCTGTTGGCCACCACCCCAAACCCCACTTTGCCTCCAGCATTTATAATTGTGTAAAATATATAAAACAGTGTTTTTAATGTATAAGCAGGGGTCGCACTCAGAGACTTGCTGTGTGAAAGGGGTCATCAGTACAATAGTTTGAGAACCACTGAGTTACACAATGGCAGCAGCAGCAGGCAAAAAAATGAAACCAACCCACCAAAGGATAAAGCCCTGATCCATGACAAACTTTTTATTCTCTGTGAAACGCGCTGCACAGAGCACTTTGAACAGGGTCTGACTGAGCCTAGGGATAAAGTGGGAACAGCAGCAACAGAAGCCATTGGTATTTAAACTCCATGTAATGAAAGCAGCAGCAATGTGTTGCAAGAGTAGCCGGGGTAAGACAAGAGCCGCATGTTGAACAGAACAGACCGAGATTTACGTCTTGTGCAAGGAGAATAATGAGCTGGGGTGGAGATGTCCCTGTACCTCTTCCTGTGCTTCACCACCACCAAATTCCTGCAGACTAGCTCCCGGGAAGCCTGCCGTGCTGCAGGTGTTCGGGATAGCATTACAGTCCCCACCTTGGAAATGGCATTTAGAGTCTTCCACTTCCGTAATGTTGCATGAAACTGAGCTATTGCCCCATACAGTCTTTATGTATGCTTCAAGCCACTGAAATTGTGCAAAGTGCCCCAAAAGTCTCCCAGAGAGCACTCCGTTACAGAAGACAAGAGCCCACAAGTGGTTTTTCAAAAAGTTTATTATCTCATCTGCCCAGCTCTTGGTGGATGCACTTTAGATTATTCCAATCTGAAAGGAAACAAAAGGAATGATGTTACAGCCTGAACCCTGACCACGTGAAGATGGAGATTCCAAGATGTAGAACAGTGGCAATGAATCCATCTCCCCCCAAAAGCTCTAGTCCCATGCAGACAAAGCAAACGCAATATTCCTGCAGCACCTAATCTTGTCTACAACAAACACAAGTAGATGAACATTTGATAGAACAGCCTGGCACAATAAGGCTAGGTCTACACTACCCGCCTGAATCGGCGGGTAGAAATCGACCTCTCGGGGATCGATTTATCGCGTCCCGTTGGGACGCGACAATCGATCCCCGAATCGGCGCTCTTACTCCACCAGCGGAGGTGGGAGTAAGCGCCGCCGACAGAAAGCCGCAGAAGTCGATTTTGCCGCCGTCCTCACAGCGGGGTAAGTCGGCTGCGATACGTCGAATTCAGCTACGCTATTCACGTAGCTGAATTTGCGCATCTTAAATCGACTCCCCCCTGTAGTGTAGATATACCCTGAGACTCACAACAGCCCTACTAAAATGCCTGTTACCCCCCTTTTGACCATCCTGTTTAAGAGGCAGGCCCCGAGGCTGGTTTGAGGGGCACCATGCTCCTATTCCGCTGTAGAACTAACTGCTCTTTCCCCAGCCCAGCAACAAAAATTCTACCCTGGCCTAGCAAGTGTCGGGAGTATCTGTATAATGCGTGGTGTTTTGGCATGTTCTACTCAACACCTGGCAAGTCATTGGACAGCTTAAGTTGTGTCAGAGAAGCTCTTTTAGAATCGCACAAAGATTTATTCCCCCCTGTTAAGAGACTGTAAGCAAGATTTATAGAGCATGTTTCATCCCAAAGTATTTCCCAGAGCAACTATACATGATCACTGACCCCTACTGCAATATAGCCCCTCTCCTTGGAGGAAAAAGGGAAACAAACAGACATTCTTTGCCAGCAACCTCTATGCAGCATTATTAAGAGTAAGTGAGGAATTACTCTTCCAGCTGAAAGTGCTGGTTAAGTTAGGGAGGCAAAATGTTGGGCTGTGAGCATGACCAATACCTTCATTCTTAAATGAATTTGCTCCAGAGCCATTTGTTCCTAGCTGCTGATCAATAGCCCAGAGTCCCTGCATGAGTACATTTCTGATGGAGGCCAATGATAACATTACTGATCAATTATGATACCTCTTCCCCTTCCTGTCATTTCTTATGAGGTCAGGGTCAATAACGTCCTAAAGGCTTTTTAAGTCTAACGGCTCTAGCCCAGTGACCACTAAGAATTCTACTAAGAATCGGTGAGAAATTCAATTCCACATGGAGCACAGGAATTACTGCCCTACTTCAGCACAGCACTCTCCGAGAATAACAGCCCTGATCTCAGCTGTATGTCAAAACACGGTCTGGCTGGAGCAGAGTAGAGAGGGCAGATGAAAGTGAGAAAATTCAAGAGTCTCCATTCTCACCTTGTTGGCTACATCCAATGCATCATAGTCTGGAGCAAGACGGACATAAGCCTTCTTCTCACCATCGGGCCTACAATGAAGCATGAGGCATTAGTACCCACAACTCCCCATTTCTTTTCCAGTTGCGCAGTATCATGTTGTGCATCAGTGGTTCCTTTGAAAACATCACTGTACTCAGTTGAAGTAGTTTTCCATCATTTGCACAAAAAATTCCCTTTGTTGCTTCCAAAAGAGCTGCTCAGATCAACTGGCTGGTACCTCAGTACTGCAGGTTACTCCTTTCAGCCAGTGATTACAATTCACATTCCACCATGACATGCTCAGATTCAAAGCCAAGATTGTACAACAAAATCATGCCAGATCTTGAACTCTGCAACTCACACATACTGTAACCTACAAACCACGAAAACTCGGCTATAACTGTCTTTATCTACAGCATTGAGGAAGCATATGAATAAATCAGAAAACTCAGATTTCTCTGTATCATTAGAACCTTTCCCCCCCTACACACACACAGCTAGCCCTCTGGGTTCCAGTTCCACGTACCTGCTAGTTTCATTCAAGCCAGGTATATTTTCCCTTAAACACCATACAGGGCACTTTGAAACATCTTACATCCATAAGTGCTCCATTTCCCTCCCACTTAACCCAGTGTCACTTACCGGATCAATGTGTTGACCTTGGCCACATCAATATCATACAGTTTCTTGACAGCCTGCTTAATCTGATGTTTGTTGGCCTTGACATCTACAATGAAGACCAGGGTGTTGTTATCCTCTATCTTCTTCATGGCTGACTCTGTGGTCAGAGGGAACTTGATAATGGCATAGTGGTCAAGCCTGTGTGGGAGAAGCATTTGTGTTACAGAACACTAGCAGCAGTGAGGTATGCTAGAGAAAGCTCCTTCACACAGCAGACGTCACTATAGCTCTAGGAAACTTCAGGGTACATCAGTCACTAGTAAGATTGTAATCACAAGCTCTCAGGCTTTGGTCGCATGGAATCATCATTTGCACCCCAAACATCCATTACAAAAAGTAATTAAGAAAGCTGACAAGACATTGTTATTTCAGTTTTCAAAACACAGCTCTTTCATTCACTGAGACCAGTTCTACACTAGAAATCTGTTTGCAATGTTGCTTCAAGGTGTAATTTTCTTCAGCATCTTTATACCAGCAAAAACCCTATTGTGGATGCAGTTATACCAGTAAAAAAGTGCTTTTGTCAGCATAGCTTATTTCACTCACTTTTTTGCAGTATAAACAGCATCTGCAATAGGAGAGGTTGCTGGTTCTGCAACTAATCAACCTTTTCTAGTGTAGACTTGACCTAAAACTACTAGCTTGTATTTTACTTACGATTCTCCAATATAAACATTACATTTAACAAGTGAAGTATTTATAAAAAAAAATTGATAAGATTATGACTAAAACCAAGCTGGCTTTAGATCAAGAAACTCAAGTGTGATGGAGATGGGGGAAAGGTGTCCAGACCTCTCACTGGATATACTGAATCAGATTTTAAAGGAAATGCACCACACAGACATACTTGTTCCTCCGAGGAGCACTCTTCCTAGGATATTTGGGCTGTCTCCGTAATCGTAAAGTTTTGGGCCTCCTGAAGGTGGGAGATGTCCTGATTTTCTTCTTCTTGTGGCTGTGGACTCCTTTCAAAACGGCCTTTTTAGCCTTCAGAGCCTTGGATTTCGCCTCTGTCTTAGCGGGGACGGCTACGAAAGAAAAGGCTGTTAGCGGAGGCTGGCAGCGGCAGGTCTGGGGGCCTCGGAGACAACAAGGGACGTTACTCGCCTGCCCGGCTCCGCTCTGCCGCGCCACGTGGGATGCCCGGGCCGCCCTCACCCCAGCCCGGGCCGGGCCTCAGCCGGGCCGCCCCCGCGCCAGAGCGGGGCCCCGGGAACGGCCAAGCCGCCGGGCTCCAAGGGACCCCCGGGGGGAGGGGGGCTGGCGCTGGGCCGCGCGGCCCCGGAACCCGCCCTGGGCCTAGCCGGGTGCTCCCCGCGCTGCTCGGCCCGGCCCGGCCCCGGGGCCCCGGCAGCCGCACGTGGGGCGCAGGCCCCGCAACGGGGCGCGGGCAGAGCCAGGCGGCCGCCCCCCGCCCCGAGCGGCGGCCGCGGTCTCCCCTCACACTCACCCTCCTTCTTCGCCTTCGGCGCCATCTTGGGAAAAGGGAAGCGAAAAGGGCCTGCTCGGCCGCCTCACACGGGCTTATAGGGCCAACTCTCACGAGAGTACGCACAAGCAACGCGAGATCACGCATGGCATGCCGGGAGTGGTAGTTCTCGTTCCAGGCAGAGAGACGGAAGGAGAGTAGGCACGAGAGCATGCGCAGAGAAGTCCCTGCGGGCGGTGCATATTGGGGGTTGTGGTTTTTTTATTACCTCGGCGTTTGTAATGTTTTATTAATATTAATGTTGTTAATTAACAGTAGGGCTGTCGATTAATCGCAGTTAACTCACGCAATTAACTCAAAAAATAATCGCGATTAAAAAAGTAATCGTGATTAATTGCACTGTTAAACAAGAGAATACCAATTGACATTCATTAAATATTGTGGATGTTTTTCTACATTTTCAGATGTATTGATTTCTATTGCAACACAGAACACAAACTGTACAGTGCTCATTGTATCTTATTTTTTATTATAAATATTTCCACTGTAAAAACCAAAATAAATAGTCTTTTCCAATTCTCCTCATACAAGTACGGTAGTGCAATTTCTTTATTGTGAAAGTGTAATTTACAAATGTAGATTTTTTTTTATTACATAACTGCACTCAAAAACAAAACAATGTCAAACTTCAGAGCCTGCAAGGCCACTCAGTCCTACTTCTTGTTCAGCCAATCGCTAAGACGAACAAGTTTGTTTACATTTACATGAGATAATGCTGCCTGCTTCTTAGTTACAATGTCACCTGGAAGTGAGAACAGGCGTTCACATGGCACTTTTGTAGCCAGCGTTGCAAAGTATTTACATGCCAGATATGCTAAACATTCATATGCCCCTTCATGCTGCAGCCACCATCAGGGCCGTCTCTGGGGTTTTTGTCGCCTCAAGCAGAAAAAAAAAAAAAAGATGTGATCGCAATCAGCTCTACCACTGCTGCTTCAGTCTTCGGCGGCAATTCGGCGGCTGGTCCTTCGCTCTGAGAGGGACCGAGGGACCCCCCGCCGAATTGCCGCCGAAGAGCCGGATGTGCCGCCCCTCTCCATTGGCTGCCACAAGCACCTGCTTGCTGGGCTGGTGCCTGGAGCTGGCCCTGGCCACCATTCCAGAGGACATGCTCCCATGGAGATGATGCTTGTTAAAAAAAGAATGTGTTCATTAAATTTGTGAGTGAACTCCTTGGGGGAGAATTGTATGTCTCCTGTTCTGTTTTACCTACATTCTGCCGTATATTTCATGTTATAGCAGTCTCGGATGATGACCCAGCACATGTTCATTTTAAGAACACTTTCACTGCAGATTTTTTCACAAAACACAAAGAAGGTACCAATGTGAGATTTCTAAAAAACTGAAGAATCTGAAGTGCCATCCAAAATCTGAGAGGGATGAGGTGTGGAGCATGCTTTCAGAAGTCTTAAAAGAGCAACACTCTGATGTGGAAACGACAGAACCTGAACTACCAAAAAAAGAAAATCGACCTTCTGCTGGTGGCATCTGACTCAGATCATGAAAATGAACATGCGTCGGTTCGCTCTGCTTTGGATGGCTATCGAGCAGAACCTGGCATCAGCATGGATGCATGTCCTCTTGAATGGTGGTTTAAGCATGAAGAGACATATGAATCTTTAGTGCATCAGACACGTAAATATCTTGCGACACCAGCTACAACAGTGCCATGTGAACGTCTGTTCTCACTTTCAGATGACATTGTAAACAAGAAACGGACAGCATTATCTCCTGCAAATGTAAACAAACTTGTTTGTCTTTAGCGACTGGCTGAACAAGAAGTAGGACTGAGTGGACTTGTAGTTTCTATAGTTTTACATTATTTTATTTTGAATGCAGTTATTTTTTGTACATAATTCTACATTTTTAAGTTCAACTTTCATGATAAAGAGATTGCACTACAGTACTTGTATGAGGTGAATTGAAAAATACTATTTCTTTTGTTTTTTACAGTGCAAATATATGTAATAAAAATAAATATAAAATGAGCACTGTACATTTTGTATTCTGTGTTGTAATTGACATAAATATATTTGAAAATGTAGAAAACATCCAAAATATTGAAATAAATGGTATTCTATTATTGTTTAACAGCATGATTAATCGTGCGATTAATTTTAATCGCTTGACAGACCTAATTAATAGTTTAAGATTTGTATCTTATTAAGCACCTTCCATCCAGGAGTCCCAAAACAGGTTACAAATGAATGGTATATGGGGCAGTGACATTTCTAATCACATATTGAAATTCAGTACATCTAATAATAATGAGATGTGTTAATACAGATATTTTTAAAATGTAAGAAGACACAAGCTGACATTGCTTCAGAGGGAGTGAACAGAACATGACAATTTATTGAGTGATTCATCCCCTGCCATCCAGGGGATGAATCACTCAATAAAAGAGGTGAGGCTGAGTGAACTGGGCTTGTTTAGTCTGCAGAAGAATGAGGGGGGATTTGATAGCAGCCTTCAACTACCTGAAGGGGGGTTCCAAAGAGGATGGATCTAGACTGTTCTCAGTGGCGGCAGATAACAGAACAAGGAGCAATGGTCTCAAGTTGCAGTGGGGGAGGTCTAGGTTGGATATTAGGAAACACTATCTCACTAGGAGGGTGGTGAAGCACTGGAATGGGTTCCCTAGGGAGGTGGTGGAATCTCCATCCTTAGGGGTTTTGAAGGTCAGGCTTGACAGAGCCCTGGCTGGGATGAGTTAGTTGGGATCGGTCCTGCTTTGAGCAGGGGGTTGGACTAGGTACCTTCTGAGGTCCCTTCCAGCCCTGAGATTCTATGATCCAGCACTTCTAGCAGGCAGGGTGTGGGGCTGCATCCCTGAACATGCTGGCTAATAGCAGAGGCCTGAGCAGGGGCCTGGGTGGCTGCTGCCCCCGGAGAGCCGCATTGGCTGGGCCACGCACCAGCCTGGGAGCCTCTCCCATCGCAGCCGGGCTGTGCGGGGCAGGGCTCCTCTCTGGGCCACGCTGTGCCTGGCCTGGCGCCCCCGGCCCCTGCTCCGGCCGCTTGTTCTGCAGACCTGACAGCTGGAGCCCGCCGGCTCCCGGCCATACCGCCAGCTCCCGGCGAACAGACGGGACTGGGGCCCCGGCACCCGGGAGGGGCGAGGTCGGGATGTCCCACCGGAGAACCGGGCCGGATGCTCTGCGGGGGGCTCTGCCTGCCCCCGCCCCCCGGAGCCTCAGCCTGTGAGTCATTAACCAGGAGCAGCTGCCGTGGGAAGGAGCCCAGCCGCCTCCCAGCCCCGCCGGAGCCGGAGAGCCCCCGTGCGGAAGGTAGGGAGGGGACCCGGCCCAACACGAGCTAGAGCCAGAAACCGGCAAGTGGGGACCGGGCGGGAAGAGCCAGCGCCACGGCATCCCGGGGGGCGGCAGGGTGAGGGGGCTGCCCGGGCCCCAGGAGGGGGGCAGCGGGGAGAGGGGACATCCCGGGGGCCGGGGGAGAAGGGACATCCCGGGGGGCGGCGCGCTGAGGGGGCTGCCCGGGCCCCAGGAGGGGAGCAGGAGAGGGGGCGGCCCAGGCCCGAGGGGGGCGGCGGGGTGAGAGGGGGGCCCGGCCCGGCGGGGTGTCTCTGCAGGGGCTGGGGGGCATTTTGTCCCGCGGTGCCCGTTGCCCGGGTTCTCTCCCCGGCCCCGCTCCCAGCCTCGGGACGCGCAGCCCGGCCGGCTGGTGCCGGCGCAGCCCCTGGAATTTCCGGGGATCAGGTTACCTTCCCCTCCCCCGAAATGCAGCTCATCGCCCGAGCTCCCCGCAGCCCGAAGGCGCCGCTGGTGCGGGTGAGTGAGGGCAGGGGGGTCGGGCGGGCTTCCTGGGTTGGGTGCCCCCCCCCCGGCGAGAGCCCCTTGGGGAGCCCTCCTTCTTGCCAGAGGCATCCCCCCCAGTCCCGTGGCGGGTGCCCAGGAGTCCCGGGTAGTTACTGCAGGGCAGGGTTGCCGGGGGGGCAAGTGGGGCAATTTGCCCCAGGCCCCACAGGAGCCCCCACGAGAATATAGTATTCTACAGTATTGCAACTTTTTTTTATGGAAAGAGCCCCCAAAATTGCTTTGCTCCAGGCCCCCTGAATCCTCTGGGCAGCCCTGACTGCAGGGTGCTGGGTTTGGGGAAGCTCCAGCCCGAGGCCCCTCCGCGGTAGCCAGTGTAGACTAGACAGTGCCCGGCGGGGGTGGGGGTAGCCCAGGCCCTGCCAGTCTGGCCCTGAGAACTGTGCCAGTCCAGCTGGGCAGAGGTGGAGCCCCGCACGTCAGCTTGTCTGCAGCCCGCTCGGGAGCCAAGCCCCTTCTAGCTTGTGGGGCTTCCCTGGTAAGGCCAAGGGTCGGCTGCACCTCTCTCTAGCACGCCCCTCGACATGGATCCAAAGGAGAAACCAGACCAAAGAAAGTAGCTGCTGTGATTACAACCCGGACTGGCTTCTTGGTGGCCCCAGCCAGCCATTTATCCTGGCCTCTCTCCAGGCAGCACTGCGCCGCCAGGAGTGAAATAGCAAGTGATTGTCGTGCTCCAGAAAGCGGACAAGGCGCACTGGCTGGAGAGCAAACTCCCAGGATGGAGCTGCAGGAGAGCTCTGCCTTGGGTGCTGTCCAACGAGCCATGTGGTCAGCAACCCGCTCTGCTGGCCCAGGGACCCCTGCAGGTAGCCACGGAGCCCAGAGTAGGAGCTGTGTCTGTGGAGCCAGGGAAATGGCTTTGAAGTCCTTCTCTGTACCACATGGAGCTCTGGGAAGCTGCAGCTCCGGGCGGAGGCCCAGATGAAATCTCCCCAGGTGCTAGGCAGCTGCTGGGCCAACAGCAAACCTCAAATGTAACACAGAGTGCTAGGAAAGGCCCTTCAGTACCAGAGGCACAGGCAGGAATGCAGGGTCTGTGCAGAGGCTCTGGGAGCCACTCCCGGTATGGCCCTTTCCCACCAGCCTGATGTCTCACTGTGGTGCCTTGGATCAGCCAGGAAGATTTCCTTCAACAGAGCATTGGAGTAGGCCAGGCTCCCTGCCCTTCAGGCCAAGGTTCACAGCTATCACCTGCCACTGGCTCGGGCACTTTCTTCCCCCGTGGGTATCCCCATAGCCTGGCACGGATTGGCCAGAACTGGCCAATGCTGACAGCGACCCCCAGACACACCGTGGTGCTCTAGGGTCTCCACACTGAATAGCAAAGAAACCGGCCCAGAGCCAGGGCTGCAGGGTGGCCAGCATGCTGCTGCTAGAGACCACGTGCAAGCCATGGAACTGGTCATGCAGCCTGCAGCCGCCCTCGGAGATCGCAGGGTGCACTGCTCCAGCGATCCCCACGCCACGCTGCTCTCCATTGCTCACGCCTCTGCCGGAAATAGGAAGGCAGCTGCAATCTGCTCCACTTTGTGCTGCGCTTCTGACAAGTTGGCTGTGGTTGGGCTGCCCTGAATGTGTTGGCTCTGCCCATGGCGAGGAGAAGGGTCAGAACGCCAGCCCCAGCAGTGCCAGGCTTGGGGGACTTGCTGCCAGCTGCAAAGCAGAGACTGCAGCTCCCCTCTCCCCGCCCATTGTGCTGTAATCCTGCAGGACGTGCTTCAAATCAGCAGTCAGCAAACGGGGAGGAAACCTCCTTCAAACCTTCTCCCCCGCTAGTTTGGGTGCCTGGGTTCTCCCCAGCGAAGTCGGGCTCCAAATGATGAGTGTGCTAGCACCAGTCCGGAGGGACCGGATCATTGCGGAGCTGCCTCAGGTAAGCAGGCCAGTGCTTCGAGGCGGGGTCAGGGGAGGGTGATGGATACCCGCGCGGGCCCAAGGGAAGAAGAGTATCAGAGCCGGGGAAGGAGCCAAGCTCTCCGGGTTCTGCTGCACCTGTGAAGCGCGAGCTGGGGGGATTGTTGGGGGTGCTGAGCGGGTTCTCCCCAGCTTGTCCTCGGTCTGGCTGACGTGGTGGCAGCTCCCCACCCCTCCCCCTCAGCTGGGACTGCTCCGTGTGTGGTCCCTGCCACAGGCTGTCCATCCCCTCTCAGCAAGCCGAGCTAGGGAGAGCCGCAGGGCGCTGGGTGTCTCAGCGTGTGTGGCTGGCTGTTCTGGGCAGGCTCCGGGCTGGGTGTCGCAGCGTGTGTGGCTGGCTGTTCTGGGCAGGCTCCGGGGGCATTCCCGCTCGGGCTCTCTTTGGGGGAGCCGTTAGCGGGCACTGCCAACTTCCCAGGAGCTGCCAGCTCACTGTCTGTGCTCCCATTTCAGTGCTTTCACAAAGAGGCCGCCCTCCATTCGCGCTCCAGCTTTCATCCCCAAGTAAGCGGCGCCTGCCAGGAGCAGCGAACGGGGACAGTGGGGTAAGCCGTGCTGGGCCGCTGGGAACTCCCGCCTCCCAAGGGAAGGGACAGAGCCCTTTAAAGATCTCCCGGCAGGCAGCAGCATGCCCCGGACCCTGGGGACCTCATCACGACTGCCCTGAGCCAGCCCAGGCCCGAGCCCGGTTTGGTGCCAGGGCCAGTTTTCGGAATGGAATGAAACCCAATCAGGCTGCTTTGGTTTTTCCCAGCAGCCGGGGAGGGCTGAGCAGTGTCTCTTTAAGAGCCCTGCGTGCTGGGGCATGGCTGGAGCTTACTCACATTGCAGGAATGTGCTGGGGAGGGGAAGGGGAGGAGGTGGGGGTCCTGCCTTGGGTTAATGAGACGGGTTGGCCTGAAATCCCCCAGGAGCCAGAACAGCAAGGCAGAGGGAGCTCCGTGCATCCTTGCCTCCCTCTGGCTCAGCAGCCGAGGGGAACCCCAGCCCTGCCCGGCTCAGAGCTGCGTGCTGGGAGGGAGCGGGAAGGCCTGTGCCCAAGCCTGTGGCAGTGAGCAGCTGGGAGGAGGGGCCCAGAGCAGGGCAACCATAGGACTTGCTGCTGGAGGTGACTGGGGGGCTCAGTGGGAGATGCCGTACGCTGGCTCCCCAGCACAGCGCTCAGGGAAACCGGCACCGTCTGAGCCTGGGGCTGGTTGTCCTGCCAGCTCCCCAGCATCGCGGTGCTGGTCCCCACTCTGTGACCGGGGGCTGCTCCACATTGCTGCTGCCCCAGGACTCGACTCGGAGTCTCCCTAAAGTCCCCTTACAAAGTGCCCAGCCTGCCTGCCGTGGGCAAGGGGGTCTGGAGCCTGGAAACCGCCTGCGGGTCATTCCGCATTGTCTGGCCTCCCTGTTGGATGGAGTCTGGGGGAAGCTGCAGCCAGGTCCAATGTCCAGATCTGTAAAAGCAAAAGGGCTATGGGGTGGGGTGCATGGGGGGAGCAGTGGGGCGGTGTATGCAGGGGGAGCAGCGGGACAGGGTGCGTGGGGGGAGCAGCGGGATGGGGTGCATGGGGGGAGAAATGGGGTGCATGGGGGAGCAGCGGGACGGGGTGCATGGGGGGAG
>NC_048315.1:1460436-1480849 GCF_013100865.1 Trachemys scripta elegans | reverse complement strand
GGGGGGAGCAGTGGGATGGGGTGCGTGGGGAGAGCAGTGGGATAGGGTGCATGGGGGGAGAAATGGGGTGTGTGGGGGGAGCAGCAGGATGGGGTGCGTGGGGGGAGCAGTGGCATGGGGTGCATGGGGGAGAGATGGAATGCATGGGGGGAGCAGCGGGATGGCGTGCATGGGGGAGAAATGGGTTGTGTGGGGGAGCAGCGGGGCGGGGTGCGCGGGGGGAGAAATGGGGTGTGTGGGGGGAGCAGCGGGATGGGGTGCATGGGGGAGAAGTGGGTTGTGTGGGGGAGCAGCGGGGTGGGGTGCGCGGGGGGAGAAATGGGGTGTGTGGGGGGAGCAGCGGGGTGGGGTGCATGGGGGGAGCAGTGGTGCGGGGTGCATGGGGGAGAAATGGGGTGCCCGGGGGGAGCAGCAGGACGGGGTGCGCGGGGGGAAGGTGAGGTTCAGGTTTCCGAGCAGGCTGGTTTTGACGAACACCTGGAGGAGGGGAGGCTAATTGCCTGGACTCGTTAGCTTCCTGAGCAGATGGAGGAGCCTGCCTGGGTGTCTGAGGTTACCAGGAGACAGCTGCTCCGGCGATTACTCAGTACCCCAGTGGAAGCTGGCATGCACTGGGAATGGGCAGGGAGCCCTGGGAGCACCCGCTCAGCATGGCAGCGAGTGCAAGCACTGGAGACACCAAACCGTCCCATGGCCCCTCGGGGGGAGGCTGCTGGCCCAGCCACCAGCTGTGGGAGCTGGCGCTGCCCATCCTGGGTGGGGGAACGGGAGCTCACAGCTGACAACGACGTGCCCGGCTCTCCCCAGCAGGTTTAAGATCTCCAAGATCATCGTGGTGGGAGACCTGTCAGTGGGCAAGACCTGCTTAATCAACCGGTAGGTGGGGCTGCCTGGGGGTGGGCGGGACTGCGCTGCCAGGGCCCCAGGAAGGGGGAAAGGCCCCTCTCTGGGAGGGGGGAAGTGTCGTTTATTATCTCAGGGCCAGGCCCCACTGTGCAGGGCACTGCGCAAACACATAGGAGGCACGGTCCCTGCTCTCCGGGGCTATGGGGAGTCTGCCAGTGGCCTAGACTGTTCCAGACACCCCTGATCCCCAGGCTGGCCCCCCAGCCCCCGAGTCGGTGCTATGGGGTGTCCCCACTTCCCGTTTGCTTCTGGCGCTGCTTTAGGGGGGCTTTTCGGGGAGGTTTGCCTGGGAAGGTGTCGACTTGTCCAAGAGCAGGCTCAGGGTCTGGCCCCCTGAGGCTCCGGGCTTGTCAGCTCCGTAGAGCTCGGCCTGTTTATTGCTTGGATGGGAGAGTCCCAGGAGAATCCAGGTGAGTCGGTTGAGCAGTTTTCCCCTGTCAGTACAGAACTAACACCCCATCGTGGGCTGCTTAGGACACTGGCTCCCCGAGTCCTCCCTTGGCAGTTAGCTAGACACAGACTGTTCCTTCACTTCCTCTCCCAGTGGTATCTCACTGGGGAGCAGCTGGTACCCAGCTGCTGTGTCGCACCCAAGAGGGGGTTGCATTTCAGTGGTGGGTCCCTGGGTCCCTGGCAGGAAGCCCCAGGGGGCCAGCCCTTTGTATACTGACCCCCCAGCTCCACCGGCTGGGTCTCCCCCGCAGGTTCTGCAAGGACACATTCGATAAGAACTACAAGGCGACCATCGGGGTGGACTTCGAGATGGAGCGCTTTGAGGTGCTCGGCGTCCCCTTCAGCTTACAGCTGTGAGTACCGACTCAGCCCAGCCTCTCGGCCCTCCCGTCACAGCCACAGCTAACCCGCTGCCCCTCTCCCCAGGTGGGACACGGCCGGCCAGGAGAGGTTCAAGTGCATCGCATCCACCTACTACCGCGGAGCACAAGGTGAGGACCAGGGTCCAGGAGTGTGCGGGGCGCCAAGAGCCAGGGGCTTGTACCCCAGTCCTAATGAGCAGCCTGCTGCAATAAACCCTAAAATCACAAACACACCGCCCTGCCGGCAACCCTACCATAACAAACACGTGGCCCTTCCATAACAATCTGGCCCCTGCAGGCCCAGTGCGAACTATCGGCCCTACGCCAAGCACAGGCTGGTGCTCTTGATAACAAGCACACAGGGTTTGGGGGTCCCTCTCAGCCCTGTGTTGGTTCCCCCCAGCCCCCCGTCTCTCACCTCCTCTCGCTCTCCCCCCAGCGATAGTGATTGTGTTCGACGTGAACGACGTGGCGTCTCTAGCGCACACCAGGTACGGTAACGCCAGCTCAGAGGGCGAAGGGACTCTTCTTGCAGGGAGCGGGGGGCAGGGGTGACGGCAGTGTAGGGTGGGGGGGCAGCGACCAAGGGGGGGCTCAGGGCAATGGCAGCCAAGGGGGGCTGGGCAGAGGGGAGGGAAGATGGCAGTCAGCAGAGCCAGAGGACGCGGGGGGGAGCAGGGTTTGTAACTGACAAGTGAGGATTTCTAGAGGTCTGGCTAGGGAGGCACTGGGGGCTGGGGGAGGCGCAGGGGGCTGTGGCCTGGGGGAGGCGCAGGGGGCTGTGGCCTGGGGGAGGCGCTGGGGCCTGGGGGAGGCGCAGGGGGCTGGGGGAGGCGCAGGGGGCTGGGGCCTGGGGGGGGGGATTCGAGGCGTAAGGGGACCAGGCTGTAGGTCAGGGTGTGGGGGTTGGGTGCAGGCACTGGGCCATGCGGGGGCTGAAGGTGGGGGGCCGGGGGTAGGGCTGAGCTGGGGGGCTGTTTGCTGCCATCCCTAGGGCCGGGCTGAGTGGGCATCTGGCTCTGTGGAAGTCTCAGAGCCCAGGGCCCCGCCTGCCTCCCCGGCTAATGGCCTCTCTCGCCCTCCAGGCAGTGGCTGGCCGACGCCCTGAAGGAGAATGACCCCTCCAACGTGATCCTCTTCCTGGTGGGCTCGAAGAAGGATCTGAGTGTGAGTGTGGGTCCCAGCCCCCCCAAGCTGAATGGTGCTTGCCGGGGAGAGCCTGGGGCCACCCCTCATTGTCCTGGGGGGCTCGACTCAGCAAACTCCCTAGGACAGAGCCCTGGGGTCGATCTAGGCCATGGAGCTGCCTTCCATCCCCCTGTCTGTCCCAGCCAGCCCCCAGGAGCCGTCCCCCCAGCACTCCACGGGCCCCTGCCATGGGGCTGGTCCCAGGGCTCAGGCGGTGACCTCCTGTCTCCTCCCGCAGTCGCCTGCACAGTACAGCCTCATGGAGAGAGACGCCATCAAGGTGGCCAAGGAGATGCGGGCGGAGTACTGGGCTGTCTCCTCGCTCACCGGTGAGTGCCGGGGCAGGCTGTGATGGGGGGGGGTCAGAGGGGAGAGGTGCCCCTGGCTGCTGCCTCTCTCGGCCCCCTAGAGTGGAGGTCTGGTGCCCCCAGGGCTGAAGCATAGCCCAGTTTTCCCAGCTGGCATCACTGTTGAGGGGTCTGACCACCCTTTGCCCCCCACCCCCACACTCTGCATTCCTGCCCCCAGACCTCACCTCAGCACACTCGTGCCTGTGCCAGCCTCAGACACCGAGCGCCCTCTGCCCCTCTGTGGGCATCGCCCTGGGCACGGCTCACTGCTGGCAGGCGGTGACCACGCAGCTGCCCACGGCTCGGTGTACCCCAGAGTACGGTCCCAGCACTGGCACATCCCCGGGGCTGGGAGCCAGGGACGGAGGGGTCACTGTCGACTCTCTGGGCAGGGGAGAACGTGAGGGAGTTTTTTTTCCGCGTGGCCTCGCTGACCTTCGAGAGCAGCGTGCTGGCCGAGCTGGAGAAGAGCAGCGCCAGGAAGATCGGGGACGTCGTGCGTGAGTATCCACCTCGCGGCTGCTGGGATCCCAGCCAGCACCACCACTGTACATTGAGCTGACGCCCGGGGGCATCTAGCGCTGGGCTGGCTCCGCTAGGTAACCGAGAGCAGGGGCAGGGCCAGGCTCCTCCCCACGCCCTGCAACCCGCCTGGCGCTGCCCTAGGGGCACCCTCCGGCTCTGGGGGAGAGCCGCAGCCAGCTTCCCACGGGAGCTGCAAGTGGGCAGCTGGGAACAGCTGGTGGCACTCCCGACCCCGGCAGGCTTGGAGCTGGCAGCCCGGGCGAAGGTCTCTGTGGCACTGGAGGGGGCTGGGGCGCTCACTGTACTTCCCGGGATCCCACGTGTGCTGCTTTCCTAGGGATTCACAGCACGGACAGCGACCTGTACCTGACGGCGCAGAGGAGGAAATCCAAGTGCTGCGGCTGACGGGGGACGCCAGCCCCGCCCCGCTGTGTGCACTGAACTCTCTTCGCTACCAAAGAGCTGCTGGCGGATCCCAGCTGTGGGCCTGCGGGGGCTGGTGCCTGCTCAGCGCAGATCCCTCCCCCCGGCTCAGCTCCTGCCCCCGCCGCTCACCCAGAACTATTCCTTCCCTCTGCGCCCTGGGCCGGGGCAGCTGGGAACCACGGCCTGGCTCCGGCTCCTGGCCTGGGGCTGGGCTGAAGCATAGGCAGAGCTGGCGGCACCGCTCCTTGCCCTGACCGGCCGGGTGGGCGATGGAGGCAGTTGAGCATCCCTGGTTCTGCGCCCTGCAGTGCCCCCTCCTAGCTGGGACAGGAATCCCCCCTCCCTCCCTCCCTCCCGGGCTAGGGCACAGCGTGGTCTCTGCGTGCCCCGGCCCTGTCCCCTGCTGGCCTGGTGGCTGGTGCTGGCTGGGCAGGGCGCTGCCCTGGTTTCGCTCCAGTGGTGTTAATGCTGCCAGGAGCCGGCCGCGGAGCCAGGCAGCGTCCTGCCCACCTACCGCAACAAGAGTCAGGAAGCAGCTGGAGCAGTAGCCTGGGACTTGCCCCACTTCCGCCTACCGAGACCCTGCTGCCTGCAGAGAAAGGGAAGAGACTGCACAAGCTCGTTAACTATGCAAATCAGTGTGTAATCAACAAAGGGGAGAGGTCTCCTGGCGCTGATGCTATGGAATAAAGCCGAATTTCTACGCTTTTTTAAAAAAAAGAAAATACCCAGTGATTGGGGGTGTGGAGAGCAGTACTGGCCGGATTTCCCCTGGGAGCGAGGGTGCGAAGCATTCTGTGACGCCTCGGCAGGGTGGGAGCTGCTGGGGGGCGGGGGGGCGGTGTGAGGGGCATCAGAACAAGGAGGAAGCAGCTTGGGGCTGCAGCCCCATCCCCCCGACACACTGACCGCCCAGCAGCTGAGCGCCCAGCCAGCCAGAGGAAGAAGGAGCAGCGTGCCTGATTTCAGACAGACGCTGGGGGCGCTGCCAGCAGGGAGCTGGGCCATGCCCAGACCAAGATTTCCTTCTGCTCTCAGGGAGTAACAGACTTCAGGGAGGCGACCTAGGGCTCCCCAGGGCAGCAGCTGGGTGGGGGTGTTGGCAGAGGTGGGGGCCGGCGTGGGGCAGGTTTGATACGCAGCAGCAAGTGGTGAGATTGCTCCCCAGACGCAGGGGCGCAGCTGGTGTCTGAGCACTGTCCCTGCCCACGTGATGCAGCCATTCTGGAGGGCATCTGTGATTAGTAAGGGTTACATGGCTTAATTGGATTAGACTGGGGTGGGGGAGGGGAAGCAGCTCTTCTGGAAGCTGTGACCCCTCCCTTCCGGCCTCTGGGAGCAGGGACAACCCACGGGCCATGGAGCAGGTGGTCCTGGGCACCTTGGTGCAAGGCTCAGCTGCAGGGCAGGAGATCCCGTTAATTATGCCTGGCCAGGCGTGGTCCCAAAGGCCTGGAAGGACTCCAGCTGGTGCCTGTTGAATTGGGGCATCAGGTGCTGGGGGACACACTGTGAACACTTGTAATGCTCCTGGATCCACTTGCCACCCTCACTGTCCTCGATGCAGATGGCAGCGATGCCTGTGCGACAGGGAGCAGAGTGGGGGGGTTACGGCGGGGACCCGGACAACCAGAGGCCCTCGAGCTCAGTGCTGGCTGAGCTGGGCAGTGCCTGGGGAGGGGCCGTGGCGGGAAGGCTGCATTGCTGTTGGCACAGCTGCGTCCACACTCCCCGTGCCAGTCGCTGTGGGGGGGTGCCACCCTCTGCTGGGCACTGCCAAGGATGGGCAGCAGCCCACACACGGCAAGAACCAACCAGCGCTGTCAATGACGCACGCCAGCCTGTGCCCTCGCCCCAGGAGACAGCCCAGGCCCAACACTGCATGAGTGACCAGTTGCATTATGGGGGGAGTTCACCTTGCTCAGGAACCTCTGGCTGGGGCAGGCCTGATCCCATCGGCAAACCCGACTTTCTCCTGCCCTGTCCGGGGGGCAAGACAATGCGAGGCAGCACCCGGCTCCCCTGGGTCAGGGCGCTGCCTCTCACTGCGGGGACAGACTCCACCAGCAAAGGGGCTGATGCTTCAGGCCAAACTGTGGAGGGGAGAGACTGGGCCCGCCCCCCCCCGACACCCTACCAGGACTCTGGCCAGTCATACCTGTCTATTTCCTGTAATTTGGGGCACTTAAATGGAGCTGCTCCTTCCCTTGGAGCAGGAGCGTCATAGAGCCATCAACCTGGAGCACCTCCTGGTGGCCTGCTGCAGTTCTGCCAGCGCATCTCTGCCTCAGTTTCCCCTAGTGGGCTTCAGTAAATCCAATGAGGCTTCTATATATTGAACTGCACCCCTTCGGGGGTGTGACGAAGTGGGACTGTTCTTAATGTTTCCTCTGAATACTGTGTGGGTGCCTCAGTTTCCCCTATGCATGTCTTAAGTCTCCAGTGTGCATTCATGGCTGACTCTGTATCCTAGCAAAAAATGGCCGTGGCCCTTCCCCCCTGCAAGGGGATAGCTAAAGGTGAACAAAGGGGTCAGGTGACCTCCTGGCCCGGGAAAGAGACAAAGCCCAGAGGAGGAGGGTCTGGAGGGTGAGTCAGTTTGGAGCTGTCTGGGGACTAGGAGTGAGTGCAGACAGGGGTGTCTAGCTCATGGGACCCCAGAATGGACCCAGCTGAGGGATCCGGTTCTCTGGACCTACAAGCTCTGTTTTAGACCGTGTTCCTGTCATCTAATAAACCTCTGTTTTACTGGCTGGCTGAGAGTCACATCTGACTGCGAAGTGGGGGTGTGTGCAGGACCCTTTGGCTTCCCCAGGACCCCGCCTGGGCGGACTCACTGTGGGAAGCACACGGAGGGGCAGAGGATGCTGAATGCTCCAAGGAGAGACCCAGGAGGTGAAGCCGTGGGGGGCAGAGGTAATCTTAGTCCATCAGCCCCACTTATGTCCATCCAGATCCCTCCCCAGCAAGGCTCTCTTGACCCAGACCCCACTTCCGGAGCCAGGGCTTGTCATCAGCTAGGGGAAGGGTCCGCACAGGGGACAAACCACAACGATCCTGCCTCGAGACTGTAATTCCTGTGCTCTGGGGCTTCTGCTGCTACCGGCTGAAGTCCTTGCATGGGCTAGGGTCTGCTGAGCTGTGGCATTCATAGCACCTCCCTTTCAAAGCCTCTCCCACCAGGCCCACTCTTCCTCAATTTCCCTTCTGGGTGAGCCCCATCACCAGCTTCCTCCTGAAGCCCTCCCCGTGGGAGCTCTCTTATTCTGGGAACTGGGCCTCTCGCCCAGAGCCTCTCTCCTCTGTCCCACACGGCCCAGAGCCTCCTTTTTAGCTTGCCCAGGTGTTTCCCTGCCTAATTAACGGCCTCCCATCCCAGCACCTCCAGGAGTTCCCCTAGTCCCAGGTGAACCTGAGTTGCCTCGTTACCCCTTGTGGAGCCTGTCAGAGGCAGGTGGCCCTGACTCCTTCAGAGGGCCAGCTACCCTCCGAGAGGGGCCTGTGTGATAATGGGGGAGGGGGCTCATGCCCTTCTCAAATCTGCCCCACCCAGGTGGGTGCCCCCGCAGCACTGTGGAGACCTCTACACTTGCTCCACTGTGTGAACCCAGATGAGGGGTTTAATGACACAATGGCTGGCCCAGTGCTGGGGACGTTTCAGTTGTGAAAAGGTTTCTGGTTTTCATCACCAACACGGAGATTTCAAACATTTCAGTCCAACGTTCTGGGGTTTGGGTTGGAAACTTTTCAGGGGAAATGTTGGTTAAGGAAAAACCTGAGACTCTTCCAACATTTCCCACGCCCAGCGATCGCCTTGTCCACGTGGCTCCGTTTCCTGCCCCGCCGGGCTCCAGGCTGGGCGTGATCACAGCCCTTTGGCCAGCCCCCCGCCCCATGCATCATGCTGCCCCCTACCTGCAATCACTCCCCCTTGCTGCTCCACCAGCTGGATGGCAGCGCGCATGGTTCCCCCCGTTTCAATCCACTGGTCCACCAGTAAGACACGCAGACCTGGGGTGCAAGGGCTTGGTTAGGTGGGTTTCTCCCCACAGACCCCTCCCTCTGCTGGCGCCTTGATGCCGTTACCTGCAGCCCAACAGACAGACTCGGGCTGGGGCAGAGCCCTCAGACAGGCAGTAATGGTGCCCGTGGGATGCCAGGGAGGTGCTCTGCTGCTCTCTGGGAGCTCTGCCATGGAGCTAGGCACCTGGAGCAGGTGAGGCGTAGAGGGGGTGCTGGGCCCATGCTTAGGTGAATTCGAGGAGAGGGCCCTTCCCACAGGACAGAAGATGGGTGGCAGCGCCCGAGGGCAGTAGCCAGGCACCAGAGCCCGGGGGCTGCTGGCCGTGCCTGCCGCAGCTCTCACCTGGCTGGATGGCGTCCGTCCTCATCTCCAGCAGCTTCTGGCGGGCCGAGTAGTCGGTGTAGGGCTGCGTGCAGGTCTCCACACAGAGGTGTCCGGCTTTGCGGATGGCCAGGAAGCCTTTCTGCAGGGTGCTGGCTATGGCAGCGCCTGGCACAAGGGCAAGCAGAGGAGTGAATGGGCACTGATGCCCTGGGAGATGGGGCACAGCCCTGGAGGGGCCAATGGAGCTTGTAACCAGCTAGCACAGGGAAAAGACTCTGCCCCGAGCGCCCCAGCAAGGAGAGGGCAGGCCAGCGCCCAGGTGAACCCTTTGTTCACTGGAGGTCAGGTGGTGCCCTCACCCCAGCACACACTCCCATCCCTAGCCCCGAGGGAGGAGACACCCGGGAGAGGCCGGCGGGTTACCTAGGATGAAGCCCATGGCGTCGATTCCAGCGACCAGGTCGATGGGGTCTTCGCAGAAGGGCTGGAGCAGGTCCGCAATGCAGTCCTGCAGGCCCTGGGGAGACGGCAGAGCTGCTGAGGGTGCCGCCCGCCCGCCCAGTCTGGAGCAGAGATGCCAGCACTAACTGGACGGTGCTCACTTCATCGCTAGGTGGCTGGGCATGGGACCCAGGCCCTCTGAAGGGACACCGCTGGCCCCTGCGTTGGCACCGAGCCAGCCCCCTCAGGCAGCATGGCCGGGAGAGCTAGGCAGCCAGTCCCCTCCTGCTCTGCTCAGTGGGAGCCAGTCTGCCAGGCAGCGCCTAGGTACTGCCTGCGTCCCCCTGATCGGCTCAGAGCCAGCGGGTGCCCGGCCAGCGACGCCCTGGGAGCAGGGTCAGCAAGGCAGAGCCCTAGGCTGCTTTCCATGCCCAGGTGTCCGAGTCTGCAGCCCATCGTGTCCCGGGTCTCCATGCCCAGGGATTGGGGCCCATCCTCCCCCTCACTAACCCACCAGCCCAGCACCATGGGATGCCTGGCAGAGGCTGGTGCCAAGCAGGCCCTGCTCACTCACCTGGCCAGCTGTGCCCATCACCACGGGGCTGGGGCGTGGCTAGCTAGGGCGGGTGACCCTCCTGGCTCTCCTCTTCCCCAGGAAACAGGCAGGGCCTTTAACCCCCCCCTCCCCCGGCTACACACCCCTGGGCCCAGAAACCCTGCAGCTAGAAAGCTTGCCACGTGCAGCCCCCTTCCTTACTGGGGGTAGGGGTGGGGGGCCCTACCTGCCGGTGACAGTACAGCCTGGAGGGGTCAAGCCAAGCGTAACTGGGGCCCTTGACATTCGGAGCCATGAGCGCTAAGTACCATCCCGTCTCTCGGCTGGCGGGAACACGCCGCAGGTCCATGAGCGCATGGAGGGGCAGGGCCCAGATGGAACCAGCTGCACGGGAAGAAGAGTCGGCCCTAAATGCGCTGGCGTGGCTGGCAGGAGAGACGCTCAATGGGCACCTCACCCACCTCCTACCGCCCAGCAAAGCGGCTCACTGCAGTGCACCATGGGAGCAGAGAGCAGACCCCCCATGGCAGGGGCCTGCGGCTCACAGGCAGCCCAGGAACCACAGAGCAGCCTGTGGGCCCCAGGAAAGGAGCCGGGATGAGCCGAGCTCAGGGATGAGCTGGCTTTGCACGGGAAGTACCTGCCAGGCCCTCACATCTGGAGCAGAGTCCAGCCACCCAGCTGCTCTATTTACCGGCAGGCTGCTCTCTCACCGCTCGAAACGAGCAAAGTCTGGACAACTTGGCATCCGGGGCCTGAGTCCTAGACGCTGGAGGTGGGCTCAGTGCTCCAGTGTCTGAAATAAACAACTGCAGGATCCCATGGTCAGGGGCTACCCTGCAATAACAAACCTGCACAGCTCTACACTTGTGAGCAACCCTGCAATAACAAACCAACACCAACCAGTGCTTGGAAACAACCCTGCAATAACAAACCAACACCAACCAGTGCTTGGAAACAACCCTACAACAACAAACCAATGCTGCCCAGTGCTTGTGAGCAACCCTACAATAACAAACCTGCGTGCTGGAGCGCACACAACATTCAGCAAGGAAACAGCTTTCATTGTCAAGTTTCCTACTGGTTAGTACAAGCGAGGAGGAGTAAGGCTGGGAGGGGCCTGGCCTCCCAGTAACCCCCCCAACCCCTTGGCATCCAGGCAACGCTGCACAGTCCCTGGAGACCAGTCGGGATTGCTCCAGGGGCCCTGGCTGGGCCAACCCTCAGGTCCTTCAGCCCGAGCCCTGGTGCATTTCATCCACCTTCCTGCCCCGTATCCCTCGCTTCCTATGGGCTGCTGCAGCTCATTCCCACTAACGTGCCCCAAGCAGGCACCCTTTAAATGCCCCCAAGCGGGGTCCAAGCTGGCTCAGTACCTGCAGGAGGGTCTCTGCTGTGGAGCCCTTGTCCCAGTGCTTCGGAGCCCTGGAGGACAGACTGCAGGCAGGCCACACCCACGTCCCTGCAGAGCCAAAGTGCAACTGGACACGGAGGAAGCTCCCGTCACAGACAACAACAGCTGGGGAAAGCTCAGGCCGGGGCCAAGGGCCGGTGAGCTCGCAGTGAGTTGTTCACCATCCAGTCTCAGGGCAAGCCCCAGAGAACACGGCCTGGAAGAAGGGACAGGAGGGAGAGGACGCCAAAGGGAGGGAGAGCCAGGGGACGCACGAGCCTTTGGAGCTCCCAATGGGAGAACACTGGTGTCCTTCCCCTGCGTGAGTGGCCCAAGTGCCCAGTGCAAGCCCAGGATCACCAGGGCCTGAGCCCTGTTCACACAGGGCCTGTCAGTCCTGTAGACAGGCAAGCGACTGCAGCACATCGCAGCCCCCAGCTAACGTGGAAGCTCGCCTGGGTAACCACAGCAGTGTCGCTACGGCAGGCAGCACATGGGCTGGCCCCGGGGGCAGCACCCAGGCTCTGCTCCCGCACCCGTGTGCCTGCACGTGGGACAATCCCAGCTTCTGACTGGCGGAGACAGACCCTGGGTCGCCTGGGACCATGACTGTCCGACTGCAAAGGCAGCTGGTTTCCTGCACACCCCTGCTCAGGCCTGAGTGCTCTACTCACCGGGCCCTCCGGCGGCTCCGCGTCACTGCCTCCACACCCTGCACACAGCTGCTCTTCCTCTGGGGTGGCACACGGCAGCCGAGCTCACCGCAAGTCAGGGCCGAGCTCGTCCCCCAGACTTTCCCCAAGCCTCCCGCACCCACGTGCTGGACAGGCCCTGGAGACTCATTGCAGAGGGAGCAGGGAGCCTCCCTAGTGACCCTGCAGGGTGGAGAGACCCCCAGGTCCATGGTGTGGTTGCCTGGGGAAGGGGAGCCCAGTGAAGCGCCTTATCAACATCCTGACTCCCCCTCCCCCAGCACTCCTGAGCCATGGTGCCCCCTGCCAGCACTGCTTGAGCCAAGCAAGCCTCCTGAGAGCCAGGGGACCGAATAGCACCTGGGTCTCTCTCGGGACCAGCCCCCAGGGCGGGAGCCTGGGGAGCACGGGCTGGAACCAAGCCCAGCCAGACCCCAGGAGAAGTATCTGGAGCCCATGGCCGGCTCCTGGCTGCCTGGCACAGTCCTGCCCCGGATTGGGAGCACCCTCCGCACGCAGAGCCGCCCAGTTCCATGCCCTTCACTGGCACTGCCCCCTGGGCTACGTGCCCAACATCTGACCCCTCCTGCGGCCTTCGCTTTGCCCCAGCGGTGATCCCCGCGCCCTGGCACTGTGGAAGGGGTAGGGGGCCACTGTCACGGAGGGTGGGGGAGACCAGGCCCTGCACCCCCGGCTTCCTGTGATTCACCATGACTCTCAGCCAGCCAGTAAAGCAGAAGGTTTATTTAGACGACAGGAACACAGGCCAAAACAGGTCTTGCCGGTACCAACAACAGCCTCCTCCCCCTTTAGTTAGGTCCATCTGGGGGCCCCAGGGAGGCCACTGCCCTGTTGGGAAGCCCAAGCCCCATCGGGGCGCCCCTCTCCATTTTCCAGCCAGCTCCAAACTGAAACTCCCTACAGCCTTCTCCTTTCTGGCCTTCCCCTGGCTCCTCCCCCAGCCTTTGTGTCCTTTGTCCAGTTTTCCCGGGCAGAGGTGTCACCTGGCCTCGAACCCCCTCCTGGGTTCTCAGGTTACATGCTCAGGTCTGCTCCCTTCCCCAAGGCAGGCAGCCCCAGCACAACTCCCCTGCAACCTTCCCAGGTCAATACTCCCCACTCAGCATCCAAATAACACATCAGGAACAGTCCCACTTGGTCACAGACACACTGCTGCTTTCTTGCTTTGCTGGGCTCGCGTGTGCACAGGAAGAACCTTGTCCCCAGTGTGAATTCATTCTCCAGAGACCCCGTCCCTCGTGCACAAGGACCTTGTCGCTGCTCGCTCGGGGGCTGGGGTCATGGCAGCACAAGGCACCATCGGCCCAGGGCGGGGGAAGCATCAGGCATCAGGCAGGGGCTTCCTGGCATGGCCTGTCTCCCCCCGTGCCCCCTGCAGGGCTGGCTCACATGCAGGCTGGTGCCTTCACCTGGTTTCACCTGAACAAACGTGTTGAGAACCCCATCGCCCTGTGGGGAGGGCCTGGGCGTCAGCTGGGGGCACAGAGTCCAGGGTCCCTCTCCCCGGCCCTGCAGAGCGGGGCAGGGCCTGTCTGGTGGGGAGCAGGTGCCTGCACTCGAAGGGCTCTGCCTCCTGAGCGGCAGGGTTTGTGCAGCGAGCGGTCAGTCCCCCCAGGGACCCCATTCGAGCGGTGACCCGGGCATGGAGCCCGTAGGCCGAGACTAGAGACTGGGCAGCAATAGAGCGGGTCCCTTATAGCCACGCAGAGCTCGCAGGCCCGGTGCCCCCTCGATGGCCACCAGGGGGCGTAGTGGGTGAGCAGGTGGGGACGGGATCTCCTGCTCAGGGGGATGCCAGCGCTCGGCTGGCACCCCGGGAAGCACTGCATCCTCTCTGCTGCTGCACTGGGGCTGGTGCCCAGGTGGCGGGGTGTGCTGGGGCTCGGGGGGATGGACAGGGAGCACGCGGCTCCCCTGAGCTGAGCCCAGGGGCTCGGAAGGCTCGAAAGCAGGTGATGTTGGAAACCAGAGGGTGATGGGGATATGAGTTATCCGCTCAGCTCCCTGGCATCGGGCTGGCTGGTTACAGGCTGCACCCAAGTCAGGCCCTGCCCTCTGCCCCCACCATGGTATCCGAGACATCTGGCCCCACCCCAGCCTGCATTCCAGACATGGCCCTGCGGGCACAGCCCTGCCCCAGCAGCATGGAGGACATGGCAAACGCTGGCGAAGCAGCGTGGCACCATCACTGTCCATCACATCTGGGACCAGCTCACCTGCTGCCAGGGGAGAGCCCGGCCGTGTCCGTGCCGCAGGTGGGTGCTCCTCTGGCTGGCAATCAGCCGTTTGCCGCCCTGCCAGTGCACAGAGCCAGAGACCCGAGCAGATGTACAAAGTCAGGACACTCGCTAGCTGGATGGAAGCGACTGCCCCCGTCCCCACCCACCTAGTGCTGGGCCCCGGCCTGGCCCTGCACCCCCAGCAGCAGCTGGGCGGGGGCCACCGGATACCGACACATGCGGGGACCCCTGTGCTCCTGGGTGGGGGGGTTCGTAATGTGAAAACAGGCTGAGAAGGTAAAACCCAGCTGGCACCAGGTTGCGCATGCCAAGGTGATGTGACCCCGGGGGTGGCTGAACAAACGTGTGCTCGGCCATGTGCGGACGTTCCCAGTGCGTCACGCTGCCCCCCGGACGCGCTCCGCAGCAGAGCGCCCAGCCTGGGCTCCTCTCGGCCAGCCAGCGGGATTGCCAAGGGGGCTCACACATGGCTCATGAGACAAGTGGCCGGCGATGATAGAAATGGGAGGAAGAGGGGGCTCAGGGCCCCAAACTCATTGCACTGGTCACTGAACCTGCATTCATACCTATGTCCCCAGCGATAAAGGCTAGTGCCCCCTCACGACCCTCCCCTCTGGGTCTCGGCCCGTCCTGCCCCCCATGACCCTCTCCACTGGGTCTCGGCCCCTCCTGCCCCCCACGACCCTCTCCACTGGGTCTTGGCCCCCGTGTCCCCCATAACCTTCCCTACTGGGTCTTGGCCCCACCTGCCCCAGCTTCTCCCGGGGACGCTGCTGGGGCCTGGCGCTAGCTGTGTCTGGGGCCTGGGTGAAGGACTGCGCACGGCTGCATTGTGCTGGGGAACGCCAAGGTGTTTCTGGCCGGCTGATGGCTGAGACCTTTGTCCGTGCTGTTGGCTCCCAGGGTCCCTGCACATTCCACAGGGGCTTTGGCTGGGGCCAGGAGAGGTGGTGATGCCGCGGTGCCAGGAGGAGCCCGGGCCGGGAGCCAATTGGCCGAGCCGCCCTTAGACGAGCCAGGGCTCGCGTGTAGCTGACTGCACTCCCGTGGGCTGGCCCAGCAGGCCCGGGGAGATCAGTGGCCATGCCCTGGGGGTCAGGCTGGCTGGTTGCCAGAGTGCCCCACAGAGGCCAGTGTGGACACTGCAGTGTCTGTCATGAGTCCATGAGGCTGGGGTATGGGCCCTTGTCCTCCCAGCCCCCCACCTGTTTGCAGCCCCATGGCTTAGGGCAGCGTCGGGAAGGGCTGAGGTCAGAGAAGCTCCCTCATACCTGCTGGTCCCGGAGCCATGGAGCAGCAGGCTGGGGGTGGGCAGGGCTGGAGTCCCATGGGGACGCCTCTTCACTCCCCGGTAGGAAAAGCGTCATTCCCCCCCTTCCAACCAGCCTCCCCTCCCCTTCGGCCCATGCCCTACCCCACAATGCACCAGCTTAGCCCACCCCACAGAATCTGGCCAGAGCGCAGGGAACTCAGAACATTGTCTTTTAATAGCTCCCCTCTGAACCCGCGTCCCTCGGCAGCCACCGGGCACGTGGCGCTAGGAAGGGGGGCCAAGTGCCAGGGCCTCGGCAGGGCCCCTGGCAAAGCAGGGATTCCCAGGAGCTGCTCTGGGGCCTGCGTCTGACTCACAATCCTCATCAGGGTGCTCGACGATGGGCTCATGGGGTGGGACCTGGCAAGGGAAGAGTTAAAGGAATGTAACCACTAATGGAGCAGGCGCAGAGCACGAAATAATGCCAGGGAGCACACAGCGCGGGCACTGCCCCCACGCACTGCAGGACCCCCCCATGCCAGGGAGCACATGGCACATCCCCCACGCACTGCAGGACCTCCCCAAGCCAGGGAGCACACGGCATAGCCCCCACGCACTGCAGGACCCCTCTCCCCCAGTCATGGGCGAAACCCCAGGGAACTCTGGAAGAGTCCAGCACAAGTACACCCCACTGTGCACTGCAAAGCCCCCCCAGTGCTAAGAAGCATGACCTGCAGCATCTGCCCCCACCCCACTGGACCTGCAGCCTGGGCACACCTTGTCCTCCGTGGAGGAGAGCTACAGGCAAGGACTGAGCAAGGGCCTGGTGGCAGATTTCTCCTTCCACTTCCTCCCTGTGACAGAAGAGGCCTGGTCTCCCTGCCTGCGCCTTGGATGGCATCACCCCTGTGCAGAGCAAGGGCCAAGCAGGTGTGAACGCCACCCCATGGGAGTGGCAGAGAGTTCTGATTGGGTGGCCCTTCCCCTCCCCTGGCCCGCACAGGTGTGACTGTGTGGCACATGTTCCGCCCTGGGGTGTGGCCCGTAGGGTGGTGGGACTGCAGGGTTTCCCCTGATTTACAGAGCAGTGGGGGGGGTCTCGCCAGCCCATGCCCCCAGCTGGGCCAGACGCCTGCTGCCTGCTGTCCTGCCCAGCCTGTCGTGAAGCGGAGTCAGAGCCGGCCCAGCCCCGCGTGCCAGGTTCCCCACAGGCGAGTATCAGGAGCTGAGGGAGAAGAGCCCCTGGGTGACTTACCAGTGAGGATCTCCTCCTCGGCCGGGAGGGACAGTCCCTGATCAGCCGCAGCTGCTGCTCCCGGCTGTGCAGCTGAAAGCTGCTGGAACATCTCAGCTTCTGGCTAACTGTGCTCCCCATAAGCCCCACAGGCTCCAGTACCTTGTGCATGGATTGTGCCTGGAGAGCTAGGGCCAGGGCAAGTGGCTCCCAGCTGCCCAGCTCCTCGTCCAGCCAGCAACTCCAGAGAGCACCCGTCCCCGGAGCCGGGCTGAGACGCCAGCGCAGGGCCGAGTGCTTCCGAAGGGACTGGCCCTGGCCCAGGTGCGCTGGAATGAGCAGGAACCGGGGTTCCATCCCACCAGGTCATAGAGCCGCCCAGAATGGCCAGGGAGCACCGTGGAAATGTCCGAGTCACCGGCGTGCTTGGGGCAGGGGGCCGCAGGGAGCGTCGCCCGGCGCTGTTCTCAGGCAGACACTACTGCCAGGCCCACGAGGGAGGTCAGGCCCCGGCCAGGCTCTCGCAGCGCCCCCCCGCAGCCCCTTGGCTCAGGGGTTCCCCCCCCCACAACAGGCACATGCCCAGTCCCTCCTCTAGCTCAGGGATGGGGCCCCTCTCCCAGAACCTGCCTCTGGCGCCAGAGCCGTGTGCTGTTCCCCCTGCCAGGGGTGGTGCTGCTGGGTCTCCAGGGGGCTGCCCTGCATCTGGAAGGTGCAGGGTGCACGTCGCTCCAGGGCCAGCACGGTGCCCCCACATTGTGGGGGGGGAATGGCCCCAGTGCCGGTAACCAGTGCCCAGCTGCCATCTCCTCCCCACAGCCAGGGCAGCCAGGAGGTGCCTGCTGCCAACTTACCTGCCAAGCCAGGGGAAGGGGCTGGAGCAGGGGGAGGATGCTCAGTCCGTAAAGACCTGCAGTACCAGGCAGAGCGGGGTATATATGGCGACAGACAGACAGACGAGTGGAAGGCTGGCTAGAGGGGTGGGAAGGGACAGATAGACAGACGAGTGGAAGGCTGGCTGCAGGGGGTGGGAAGGGACAGACAGACGAATGGAAGGCTGGCTGGAGGGGGTGGGAAGGGACAGACAGACAGACGAGTGGAAGGCTGGCTGGAGGGGGTGGGAAGGGACAGACAGACAGATGAGTGGAAGGCTGGCTGCGGGGGGTGGGAAGGGACAGACAGACAGACGCCCCTGCGTCTTTCCGCTGGTCTCCTGGGCACTTTACATTCTGAGGCCCAGCTCTGGCGGCCTCTGCCTTGGCCCAGTGACACAATGCGCCACTTTGAGCCGGGCTGTGACTGTGAATTGTCAATGGGCTCCTTGAAAGGGGTTGTGTGAAACCAGTGAAGAAGGGTAACGAGCCCTGGCAACCGCTCCCAGGAGCTGTCAGCCTCCAGGGGCCAGGCAGCCAAGTCTGGCACTCAGCGAACCAGAGTAACCCTGGAAGCTGAGCTGTTAAAGGGACTGGGCCCACCTCGGAGCCAGGCTCCCAGGGAGCCCTGCACAGGCCAGTTCCCATCAAAATGCAGCTGGAGCGGGCCCGAGGGCTGCCGGTTGTTGGCCATGGAGGCGACCCAGCTGCCCCCCATCCTGCTGGTGCCCAGGCTTCCCAGCCGGACGGAGGCAGTGTCAGGTCTGGAATCCCTGCCTCCCTCCAGGCCGGCGTGAAGGAGCTGCCCAGAGGTTACAGACGCTGCCTGCCAGGCAGGGTTCTTGAATGGGGTACACGGGGGGCAGTGTCAGGCTGCAATTCTTGGGCAGAGATTTTAGAGACGCACCCCCAGCTCATCTGCCCATTCCCCAGTACCGTCCGGAGGCCAGGGGGCTGTCAGCTGGCCAGCAGCAGGGCAGCACCGGGAACTTGCTGAAAGCCCGCGGCCTGATGTTCATGGGCCAAAGCCAGAACCGACCCCCCCCCCGAGTACGCTAGGCCCCGCTGTGCTGCTCATGCAGGAGCCAGGCTGCTCAGCGCAAGGCCAAGCGCTGCATGCTGGAGCCTGTGGCCTCTGCCAGCTGCATCCCTGTAGTGGGAGGTAGCCCTGAGCCGCGCCATCCAACCCTGGGTACCTTGGACCCCCAGCGGCTGCAGCCCAGAGCGGGGAGGGCGGGTGCAGAGTCTGCCTGTGTGAGAACAGGGCGCGTTGCCTTGGCAGGTGCGGGCGGCAGCCCAGCCAGCGGGAGCCCACAGCACAGGGGCTGCCAGCCCCGTGTTAAAGGCCCCAGTCGATCGTGCGGCTTTTCCGTAATCCAGCCCAAGTCTCTAGGCTCCTTAATGCAACTTTTATTAATATGCTGAAGAGGCGTTCTTGGCATGAATTCCCGTGGTGACGCCCCCTGCTCCGGCCTGGCCGCTGCCTCACAAAGGGCCCTGTCCCGGCACAGGGACAGGAACATGAAAGAGCCGATGGCGTGTTCGGGTGGAGGCAAAACCTGAAAGGAACCTGAGTCCTATGGGCCCTGCAACATCACCCCATTGCAGGCTGCCAGGCAACCGGCTCAGCCGGCCCCTTGGAAGCCCTTCACAAACTCAGGCAAGGGAGGCTTGGGGGTAACTCTCGGTCAGAGGCCTGGGAAGGGAAGAAGGCGGATTAAGCACTAACCCTTTCCTTGCCAGGCTGAGGCCTGCGAATGCAGCTGAACAGAGCCTGGCCTGGGAAGGGCCAAGCCGCCCATTGACAGGGTGCCTGGGTCTCCTGCTTCAGATGAACCCACGCGGAGGGTGTTGGGGCGGGTAGGCTGAGACCAGGAAGGGCCGGTCTGGGTCCCAGGGGCCATGGACCCATTCCCGGCTGTGCAGAGAGCAGGGCCAGCTGCCCCCAGGGCTGACAGGAGCGATTCACCCACCCATGTGGGATCCTGGTCCCAGACAGGCTGGTTCTGCCCCGACTCCCACCTCACTGCATTTATTCTCTACAGTCTCACAGCTGGCGGGGGCCTCTGTGTTCCCCAGAGCTCCCGTCAAAGGCCAGCAACGAGAGGCACACAGCTCCCGGAAGACGCTCTTCAGGCATCAGCCAGGGAGGGTCTGCTCCCTCTCCCCTCACCCAGCAGCCCTTGTAGCCCCTTGCAGGGCCCTGGTAGCCCACGTGGGGCAGGACAAGCTCATTGTTCTAGTGGCACAACCCGGCTCCTGAGCGAACAGACCCGTCAGCACCAGGGCAGAGCCCAGAATGAGGCGCTGTGCCGGGCTGCCACAGAGCAGTGGCTTGGGGCTCTGAGCCCCAGGGCTGACAGCCCCTTTCACCC
Organism: Trachemys scripta elegans; assembly: GCF_013100865.1. Taxonomy (NCBI): domain Eukaryota; kingdom Metazoa; phylum Chordata; order Testudines; family Emydidae; genus Trachemys; species Trachemys scripta. Next base: position 1,461,215 of record NC_048315.1, on the reverse strand, counting down.
CCTGGCAGGGTTGTCCCAACCCTTCAGACCCATCAGATACATCCAGCATCGTGCAGGTTCCTTGTGAGCATTGCTCTGCTGGTACCAAGAACTCCAGGAGCTTTTCCTGATGCCCTTGGTCAAACCTCTCCTTCCCCACAGAGTGTGCTGGGTGGTGGCTCCCATCGTCACCCCAGAGGTGGCTGCACCGTTGGTTCAATATTCAGCTAGTGGGAAGCGGGGGTGGTGGGGGGGCTGCAGATACATGTGGAAGAGTCATGGCTGTCCTTACAGTCAGGTGCCAGAGGGAGACCCAGCCTGCCCTGCCTTATAACACTGGGTCTGGGCGAGAGGAGTGCTGGGGGGGGGGGGGGATTGACGAAGTGGGACTCCTCTTAATGTTTCCTCTGAATACTGTAGGGGTGCCTCAGTTTCCCCTATGCATTTCTTAAGTCGCTAGGTGGTGGATAAGGGAGTGTGATTGTTGCAGAGCAAAGGGCCAGTGCACATAAATGGCCGACACTCTATCTCCTGGCAAGATGATAGCTAAAGGTGTTGGAGAACAAAGAGATCAGGTGACCTCCTGGCCCGGGAAAGGGACAAAGCCCAGAGGAGGAGGGTCTGGAGGGTGAGTCAGTTTGGAGCTGTCTGGGGACTAGGAGTGAGTGCAGACGGGGGTGTCTGGCTCATGGGACCCCAGAATGGACCCAGCTGAGGGATCCCGTTCTCTGGACCTACAAGCTCTGTTTTAGACCGTGTTCCTGTCATCTAATAAACCTCTGTTTTACTGGCTGGCTGAG
>NC_048315.1:1409162-1455466 GCF_013100865.1 Trachemys scripta elegans | reverse complement strand
GTGGGTTGTTAGGGGTTGTTGGGGGTGGGGGGTTGTGTGTGTGTGTCTTTGGGGGTGTGGGGGGTTTTGGGGGTGTCCGAGGGAGGTGTGGGGGTTGGGTGCATGGGGGGCTTGGGGGTGTTGGCAGCATGTGTGGGTGTTTGGGGGTGTGCACAGGCTGAGGTGCAGGGTGCTTGAGGGGAGCGAGGATAAGAGGGAGGGGCAGGGCCGTCCGTGAGTTTGGAAGGCGGTTGGTGCCATGCCCCCCGCCCCAGAACTGGTGCCCCCCAGCAGGGGCCGAGCACCCAGCGTTGGCAGCTAGCAGCAGCAGGGAGGTGGGCCCTACATGTGCCGAGAGCCCAGGTGCCTGGTGCCTCAGCCGTGCCAGCCCCAGAGCGGGCAGCCCGCGGGCGTTGAAGCTGGGGCCAGCTCCTGCGCGCTGCTCTTGTGCGGCGCGGGGGGCTGAGGCCTTCTCTCCCTCGCCACTCAGGAGAACATCGAGAGACGGACGAGTGCTGCCGGGAACACGACCACTGTCAGCACGTCATCCACCCCTTCACGGCCAAGTACGGCTACCGGAACCTCCGCTGGCACACCATCAGCCACTGCGCCTGCGACCTGCGGTACGGGCCCCGGCCGGGGATGCCAGTCTGTGCTGCTCCAGGCGCCCAGAGCCGATGGCAACGGGAAGCCGGCGGGAGGAGGCGGGGGAGAGACGCTGCTCTGTTGAACACGAAGTAGTGACCGAGCTTGGGCAGCAGCGAGGGGCTGGAATTTCCCTAACCTCCCACCTGTCCGGAGCAGGGACCGAGCCGGCGCTGGAGAACAGGCGGCTGCAGAGCGGGTTGGAGCTATTGGGTTTCTTTGTAACCTCGGCCAAGAACCAGCCCCTGGGTGTGTCCACACAGCTGTGCTGCGGTAGCGCCGCAGGGTAGATGCTTCCGACCCTGCGGAAGGGTTTTTTCCAATCGACGTAGTGAAGCCATCTCTCCAAGAGGCGGGCGCGAGAAGTCACCTGTCCACCTCACTGCGTCTGCCCTGGGGGTTTGGTTGACCCAATCACAGCACCCAGGGCACAACATTTGTAGGTCAATCTAATTGTTAAGTGTAGCCCAGGCCTTAGCCTGTCCCCTCTGTGGCGTAGGACCAGCTTATCCGCTGGTGGAAGGGACCAGAGAAGGGTAAGGTTAGTTAACTGATGCGGTGTACAATGCTACCCACGTCAAAGACCCGCTAAAAGCGCTCGACTCCCGTCTGGGCTGGGCTGGCAGCATCTCCAGGCCCCGTCACCGAGCGCGTTGGCTGTTTCCTGTTTGGAAACCTGCCCGCCAGTTCTCCCAAACAAGTCCCGCTGCTCGGGCCCCAAGGCCTTGTGCTGGAGACACTGGACAGCTCTCCCCATAACAGCAGCAAGGCCACCACGCGATAGCTTGCTTAGAGGCAGGGTGTGAGGAACAAGAGTGGGTGAAGTCCCTGTGACACCTCCTCCCTCTGCTGCCCCAGCCCAGCCCGGCCGGAGAGGCCCCCTGCCCCTTCCTTACCCTGCCTGATGCTCTGCGTTGCCCTTGCAGGTTGAAAGGCTGCCTGAGGCAGGTGAATGACACTGCCTCCCGCGTGGTGGGCCAGGCCTTCTTCAACGTGATCCAGGTGCCCTGCTTTGAGTTCACCTACAAAGAGCAGTGTGTGGAGCCCTATCTGTACATCTGGTAAGTCCTGACCAGGGAGCCTGGGGTGCTCCCCTGCCCCCCCCAAAGCTGCACCCCCCTCACTCTGCTTCTCGTCCCTCTTCTCTCAAGGTGCAAGAAGTACAACACCGTGGCCATTGCGGTGCCCCGGAAGCCGGTGCTCTATGAGTTTGGTGGGGAACTGATAGACGAAGTGGCAGCTGGATCAGACAGGGCTCCTTCCGGCCCAGCGCCCCAGCCTGGCACCCCCCCGCCTAGAGAGAGCACGGGCAGATGGGCACTTCCTCCGACAAAGCCCCCACCCCCAGGCCAGCTTGTCACAGGGGCCATGGACAGCTTCCAGAAGTCTGCGCCCACTGGGCCCAAGCGAGAGAGCCCCGCCACGACCCAGCGGAAGGGGAAAGGGAAGAAGAGAGGGAGGAAAACTAAGAAAGGAAAAGGGCTGAAAAAGAAGAAAGTCCATCCCAAAGCTGAGGTGCTGGGACTGCCCACCCCCACTGCAGATACTGCCTCCCTCCTCCCTAAGCACCTGGTGCTGGACTTTGGGAGGAAGGAGGATGTGTTCAACGCTATCCTGAACGATGCCCCGGTCGGGGAGGAGACCCTGACTCCACGCGGGGCAGCGCAGGCTGAAAGCCGTGACCGGGGGCAGTTGAAGGCAAGGCCTTTGCCTACTCTCCAGCCCACATGCCCAGCTGCCAGCAAGAGGAAGAGGAGGAGGGAACGAAATGGGAGGAAGCGCCCGAGAAAGGAAGCGGAGAGTCTGCCCAGGCCTGTATGAGACTCCCTGCAGCCGAGGCTGACCTTCCCCCGGTCCCCAGAGGGCGGGTTGTCACTAATAAATTAGCTCGATGCAGCCGATGGCCCCATGCTAGCGGTCTATCCCTAACCCTGCTGCTGTAGCCGCGTCTGCAGCGGGCCGACGAGACGGAGCTCCTGCCGCAGGGAGTCCTCTGTGACTTGGCTGCTGAGTCCCAGCGCTGTGAAATGTTTGCCCAGGAGAGAGGTGACAATGCAATTTAGTCCCTTTGCAAAGCGGGCCAAGGAACAGGAAAGGCACGTGCCCCCCCGATCTAATCCAGCAGCGCGCGTAGCACAGCCGAATGGGGGAGAGCGCTGCCTGCTGCGGGGGAAGGGGCCTGGCCAGAAGCCCCTGCTAGTGCCTGTTCCACCCTCGCTCTCCCAGCGGACGGGCAGGCACCGCGGTAGCACCAGCGCTGGCCATGCAGCTAACGGCCCAGTCCCGGCCCTGAAGGGGCCAGGCAAGACGACAGCCCCTGGGGAAGGGTAGAAACGGACGAGGGAGAGCACGTGTGTGATCGCTGCACGACTGTGCAGAGCGAGTAGCTGTCTCGTTCTTGCTCCCACCTCAGCTCCTGTATTTCCCCCGCCCCCCGAAATGGGTCATTGCACCAGGGGTTCCCAGGAGATACTCTGGCCCTGGTCCTTTTTGCTTTACTGACATGTCAGGGGACATGCTAACTGCCCCCTCGGAAAACACCCATCCAGCCCCTTTGCTTGGCTGCCTTTTAAAGTGAGACTCCCAGGGGGTTGCCAGCTCCAGGGCCCTGAGGATAGTGATGGGGGCTGCCGTTCCTGCCCCCCCACAGAGAAATAACCTTGGTTGGAGGGGAAACAGCAGCACAATGGGACACTGAGAACAGCGGCGAGAGCCGGGCAGAGCAGCGGGGGAGAATTCTTCAGGCTAATCCTCACGTCCCGGGACTGGTGAGCCGGGCCCCTGGTTAGCTCGGTGAGGCCAGCCCAGCACCTGACCCTCCCAGAGCAGCACTTGGTCTCTTTGGTTTCTGTGAAGTGGGGGATTGTTTGGTCTAGGCCCGGCAGGCAGCACCTCAGAAAGGATCCCGCTGGGTACGAGTGTTGGGCGCTGGGAGAGGAGCGCAGGTTATTAAAGAACTAGTCTGAGTTACTCCTCACCCTTCGTGCTTTCTCATTTCACATTGCTCAGCTCAGGCACGGAGTCGTTTTCCCTGCAAGCTGGCAGGGCAGGAATGGCAGAGGGAGGAGGGGCATGCGGATTTCCTGCACTGAGTTAAGGGCAGGACATGCGTTTCCCTTCCCTTACCCCACTTTAGATCCCATGGCTTGTCCGTACCTTGATTTGGGGCATTCCTTCGCTAATTGCAGCTTTTCCTTCATCTGTTTCTTCTGGAATGGGGTTGCTGCTGGAGCAGTTCTCAAGCCACTTACAGAGCTTGTAAAAAGCAACAGAGGGTCCTGTGGCACCTTTGAGACTAACAGAAGTATTGGGAGCATAAGCTTTCGTGGGTAAGAACCTCACTTCTTCAGATGCAAGAGCTTGGGAGTTTATAATAATAATGCTCTGCCCTGCTCCAATGCTGAGTTTCACACACACCCCCTCTGGCCAGCAGGCAGGTACTCACTGCATTTGACCGAGAGGGTCAGTGCCTTGCATACAGCTATAGGCCAAATCAGCGGGTAAGGGCCAGGGCCCAGCCTGCGCTATACAGGTGGCGGCTCCTGGAGGGGCGCTTGTGACCATTACCCTCATGCCCACTTACCTGGCAAGGACACGGGGTTCTGGAGGCAGGGCGCTCCTGGCTGCTTAGCCTGCAGCTCGAATAGTAAAGGTCTCTCATTATGTGGACTTCGGCTGCTTTGCCGCAGCCACTGGGCGATCAAGCGAGTGGAGGATGTGCCCTAAGGATCCCCAATCGGCTCAAGGTCTCGCCGGCACTAGCCGAGCACTTGGATGAAATGTGTACGAATCGCTAAGAAGGCACAAGGCAGAGGTTTGCCCCTAATTACACAGATCAGCAAAGCACTGCTCCCCTCTCATTCTGCACTGAGAGATGCAAAGATCATGCTGGAAAACAGACCCACCAATGCCTGGGCAGTATTTTCTCAGTGAGCTCCACCCTGGAGCCAGGCAAGCCATTCTAGTGAGGTCTCGCAGGAGACTAAAAAAGCCTTCATTTAAAATCAGGGTTTGGCCAGAAGATCTTTATCTCACTTTCAGACACAGGAGCCCGGGTACGAGGTGCTGGGGGTACCTGTCCATGCAATGAGGCCTCTTACAGCGTTACCCAGCCACCCAGAGCACGCAGTGCTAAAGCAAAAAACACAGGAGCGTTTACAGTTTCAGACTTTTGGGGAGATCTTGATTTAAACCTGGCACCGCCTCCTGCAGGACTCTTCAAATACTGTAAGAGAACAGCCCCTGCTCACGAGAGGATGGGCCATTGCCCTGCCCTTAGACAAAGGATCATGAGAACCCAGACCCACATCACAAGCGAGCAGCCCGTTTACCATGGGCCCTGCACAGAGCCAAGTGTGCCGCTTGTCGCTCGGGCACAGCCGTGCAGCTCAGAGTGTGCAAGTGTTTTGTAGACAGCCTGACCCTGGAAACGTCCTTTCCAAAGCTTTCCATCCCTAGCAAGCGGCCACAGGCAAGAGCGATAGCAGAAGAGAGACCTTTAAAGCCACGGTGCAATGCCTCCGAGCTCAGCCAAACGCCGCTAGGCAGAGTCCTTCAAGAGATGCCCTGGGTGCAAATGGGAGCGACGTAGGGCTGCAGCCAGCTTGGCACTAACTCTTCCCCTGGTGGAAGATGCAGGGTGGTGGAGGGGATCTCGACTTGCAGAGGGAGGGCCTGGGATACAAGAGGGGAAACCCAGGCTCCCGTTTGCTACTAGCAGCAGCTCGTGCACGTCTTCCCAGTCATCTCTCTGGAGATCAGACCAAACCCATCCCGCCAGAGCAGAGAGATGGTGGGGCAGCTCCACCTGGCATCCCTAGAGCAGAGCAGGGCAGGAGGTGGCTTACGGAGAGGAGAGCGTTAGTGCAGTAGGCAGGGAGAACACTGGGTACAGTCAACATCCCAAAAGTAGAATTTTATTGATGGAAAAGGAAAAAACTAAAACCAAAGACAGCCATAAGGAGCAGCAATGACTCTCTGGCAGGTTCCCTCACAGAGAGCTACTCCATAGTCAAGTTCCTGTCATACAGAACTGAACAAACAAACAAACAGCGTAAGGTGAGTATGCTTGTTAATCTACCCCCAAGTAGGGCCCGCCTGCGTGGTAAGGAGAGGGATGCAGTCAGGCCAGCCCCCCGGGGAGCTGTAGGGAAGCCAGGCTCTGCACTCCTCAGGAGAACAGCTTCACCTTCGTGTCTCGTGCATCTCTTGGATGCAACAGGACCTTTGTTTCCTGAGTTGTCTGCTCCTTTCCCAGCTGAGGGAGAGCCCTCGGGGACTTCCAGCAGTGGGTTGTGATGTTAGAGCCAAACAGGAGCAGATCAAGCAACAAAAATCCTGCTTCCAGGCAAACTCCTCCTGGAGAAGGCAGATGGGGAAATACAGGGAAGTGTATGAAACAGAGCCCTCAGGGCTGCTTCTGACCAGGACAGACAGTGCCTGCGTTCCATCAGCCTCCTCCCTGGCTCCCGCCTGGACAGAGGGGAGGGCAGCGCCGGGGGGTCGCCCTGATACGCTGGGCTGAGAACCCCACACAACACATTCAACCCAAACTATTCTTCAGCATCAACCCACCAGCACCCAGCAGGCAACTCGGGCAACACAAGAGGGGCATTTGCTGGCTCACTGCTGTACTCTACTCGGTGGTGGAGAGGAGCGGGCAGGCCATACAGGATGAGAAGAGAACACCCCCAGACTAGTGTTCAGTAGAAACACTATTTATTCACCCTTTTCGGTTACATGTGGACAGAGCTAAGCGGTATGACAGAGGACATGCACTTCAGGCTGATTTGCATTCTCCTCACCCCAGGAGTGGCTGCCCTTGCAGTGCCTGCTAACGCCTGGGAAAGCTGCTGTTACCCAGGGGTTTGCTTTGCCATCTGAGTTAAAAACCAACTGAATAAATATTGTCCCAAATGAAGCCAGGAGAGAATGAGCCTGTGGAACAGCTGCTCCTCTCTCTGGCAAGAGCCCTCGCCCAGAGCTGCTCACACCCTTGCAAATACAGCGGGGGCAGCTGGTGGAGTTTTTGCAGAGCCCACTATACAAGGAGCCACCACGCATACAGTAGCAGAAACGTCAGCGGATCTGGGTTGAGTTGTCCGAGCCCCCACATGATTTCGTTCCATGGGTCGGAACGGGGATGGGCGACGGTCAGAATACAAGACGATCAAAATAAAACTTCGCTCTAGGCCAAGAGCTTGCATCTCCTGCTAGGTTTGCTTTCTAGTCTTTGGCTGTGAAAGCAGGTCGCTGTTCATTTCTAAAGGGTCTCATTCGACCTTTATAACTGTTCTGCTGAGCTTCCCACACAGTGAACCAAGGTTTAGTGCGCAGAGGCATCTGCAACATCCCTTCCTATGATCTATGTGTGTGTCTAATTATACCAGCCCTGCCAAGTATATCAGCTCATGGGGGTGGACACACCAAGTGTCATTTCACATAGTTTTATGAAGTATAAAATAGGAGTTGTGGGGAGAAGGGAAGGGAACTCGTTCTCAGCTGTTCTCCCTCCCCTTCCCCTCCCCAGAGAAAGAACAGAGGTTAAGGGTCAGGTCCAGCAAGGCCTATCGATCCATTTCATCTAGAAGCGGCGTGGCGTCCCCAGCAATGGACATGGGTGTGCTCTCAATCATGGGGCTGGGAGATGGACGAGGGGTCAGCCTCTGCTTCTGTTTCCTCCGCTCAGCCTCCTTCTCCTGTAGCCACTGCTCGGCCATTTTCCCCCAATCGATTGCAGCATGGCTGTTGGACCTAGACAGGCAGAAGCAGGAAGTGAAACATACAACTAGCAGGAGCCCAACAGGGTCAGTTTCCTTCCCCTCCCTCCCCAGGCGCTGCCTTTGCAGAAGGATGACGCTACTGGATGCCCCGAAGTCTCTCTCTTCTATTCAAAGGCAGCCCATGCAGACTTCCTCCCCCAGCACGGTTACTGCATGCCGGGACCCATGGGCTCTGCAGCCTGAGGCAGCGGCTCTAGGATGCCTGCAGAACTCCGTGGGCCGTAGTCAGTTATGTCTGAGGTCGCAGATTCCTCGCAGCTGCAGAGTGGCTGTTAGTCAATGGGACCCATTGTGGCCAATTTCCTTAGCAGACTCAGTTCCGCCCTCACGCCTGGCCAAGGAACGGGGCCACACTATCGGAGGGAGCCAGCCCTCAGCCCCTTGGACTGGCTTCTTTACCCCCCATCAGCACCACGGCCCAAATTGCATTTCCTCAGAGCCGATGGGCCGTGACTACACTCTTCACCCTCGCTCAGCCACAGTTCTCGCCAGACACCTCTTCCCCTGCCCTTTGAGCACCACAGCCATGCAGCTCCTTCAGGTGCACTCGCTGAATGTTCACCCTCCCCCCGGCCTGTTCAGTTCACCCCCTCCTGGCAGCAGGCAGAGTTACAGCAGAACCTGTATCCTGCAGCCAGGGAAGTGCTCGTGTGGCAGGCCAAGAGCGGCTCAAAGACAGCAGAGAGCTGCACACATCCAGCACCATGAACGAGCTACTCACTTCGGCTGCTGCCTCTGTCTGGAACTGGATGATGGCTGCGACTGGGTGGACTGGGGTGTAGTACTGGCCTGGAGCTGATGATACTGCGGTGTTGTAATTGGCTGGCTGGGGGTCGTGTAGGAGTAGCTGGGGGTCATCAGAGGGGTGGCCACTGGCTGCTGTGCTGGAGTTGTAAAGACCTGCAAGAGGACAGACACTCTTAGGCTAGTGCAAGGGGCAGGGCACCACTGGGGCAAGGCTTGACACAGATGCCCAGAGCACAGCACGTTACCTCACCTCTTACCCAGAGAGCAGGAGGCAGGGTCAGGCCCTCCCTTCACATCACCAAGCCGCCATGCCTTCCTCAGGGAGCGGCTTAGCACCACGGGAGGGTTTTGTGGGGACTCCAATGGGGAGCGATAGGCCCCAGATGTCACCCCCAGAGTGTCTACTCCAAGGAGGAGTGTTTTAGCTGAGAGCTTCCCAAGGGGCGGAGGGGGGGGGGGCATCTGCTGCACTGAACCCAGCCTAGCTCTTCCTGCAGCTGTGCCGAGTGGGCGGGCGCAGACTCACACGGGGAACTGCTCAGTGGTGGGTTGGGAGCAGAGTCCGGGGCCATCTTTGGGCACTGGGCAGAGCTGGAGCACTCGCCTGCCTGTGCACCTCCCAGCTGAAAAGCCCTACCAGCTCAGCACATATTTTCATAGCTAATCCCTTTCACATGCAGCTCCATGCTGCGGATACTGAAGCACGTCATGTGGTTTCATGTCCCTCTCCCTCACCACTGGGTCCCAAGCAACCCCAGGCATGTTCCTTGGGAGCCAGACAAACCTTCCTCGCAGCCAGCATTGCATGTCCAATGTTCCTGGCCCTGGGCGCAGGGAACAAGGCCCAGGAATCTGCACGGCAGGGCCGAAAGCTGTAGCTAGGCCACTGGCTGACCACTGCAGGTCTGTACTGCCCTTCGGTCTCGGGGCAGGCCACTGGTCCATACAGCCCATTGTGCTGTCTCCTGCACAGCACATCTCTAATGCCGCAGAGGAAGGCAGCGCTTCCGTGAGAGACAGCCCGCTGAGCGGCTCTGCTGAGAGCGCCTCCCTTTGCGTCCCGCCACTCTGGCTTAGGTACTCAAGATACACCTACATGATATGCACTGCTGCCCCCTCCGCTGCCTCCATAGCCGTACTGGCTGGATGCCCACTGTGCAGGCGTGGCATTGGGGTTCTGCCCTTGGCCCGTCACCGCGGCGATGGCACTGAACATCTGCGAGGTCATGTTCTGAGGCAGTGCGTTCACGGCACGGGTCAGATCTAGAAGAGAAAACACCGAGTGAAGGTACAGGAAGAGAATCGGACTCTGGTCCGGGGACTAGCTCCGGAGTCAGCCTCCATAGATCCGAGCAAGGAGAGAGGGCGGTACTCACCCGCTAGGTTAATGTTAGCGGGAGTAGCATTGATGGAGGCTGGGGTCCGGGTCCTGCTGCTGCTGCTCGGGGTGATACCTTGGGAAACAAAAGAGGTATGTGTGACACCCCGGCACCCCAATAGTCACCACTGCCAGGTAATTAGGATGTTTTGCCTTGTGAGGTATCAGTCTAAAAGTCTTGATCTGCTAGACAGGAATATCTCGCTGGATTGTATGTGCTATCGTCATCTTGAAATTATGAAGTTTGGCTGTGTGTGTGTTACTGAAACATGTTGTGAGGTTGAAAACATTCACAAGCAGCCGTTCAGGTACAACAGTAAAAAGGCCAATGTGAATGGCTTATTGAGGATATGCACACAAGCACAAGCATTACCCCAGGAACCGTGTACAACAGAAACCTCTCCGAGACAGCACTACACACTGGGAACTGTTTTGCTGTCACCTGGATCAAAGAGCTTTCCAGCAAGTGGGGAGAAGATAGAAAAGGGGGACAATGACATCATGAGGGTACCTTAGTCTCCCTACAGCAACAAACCTGGAAACACCTGAGGAACAAGGACTGAACTGGGGGAAGCGATGGTCCCAGGCTAGAGGGATTGTTAGCCTGTGTATGAAAACCTGGGAAAGCTGAGGCAGCTTGTGCCTTAAGAATCTGCTAGCCTGTTTTTCACTCAGGGCGAGAATTCACTGATTCATATCCCACCTATCTAGTGTGTTAAGCTCAGTTAGCAGTTTTGTTGATTAACTAAGGTAATCTGCTTTGATATGTTTGCTATCGCTTAAAATCCATCTTTTGGAGTTAATAAACTTGTTTTGTTTGGTCTAAAACCAGTTTGTGGAATTCATGGGGGGGGGGGGAGGGTGCCCAAAAAGCTGTTGCATATCTTCCTACACTGTACAGTTCTCTGTGCAACGCAAGATGATAGAATTTTGGGTTTACCCTCCAGAAGGGTGTGCACGCCTGGGAAGCCAGTAAGTGCCCTAGCTGTGCAGCCGTCCCATGCAGGGGCTGGCCAGAACCACACTGCTCGCATGGCAGAGATTCCTTCTAAGCAGCATTCTTTTATGCGGATGAAAAGCAAAGCTAAGCATTTGAATCTTGTTTTCTTGGGAACATTTCCCACATACAGGAAGGCTCCATTGATCTGAATTTCAACAGACAGGAGCCTGGAACGTCACCAGAATCAAGCTGGGATTTTCCGACGTTCCAGTAGATCTCCCAAGCCATCTGGATCCCCAAGTTCAATTTGTGGTTTTTAAGCTTTGTTCAGCAAGGCCAAGCGTGCTTCAAGGACAGCCCAGCTTCTCTTACTGAGCCCTGTGGCACAGTCCCAAGGACGACGCTGACCATTTCTGGTGCAACGAATGAGTCACAAACACAGGAGAGAGACTTCTCCGGAAGACAGAGCAAGAGCTGACATACGGGCAGACAGGAGTTCTATTTCTGTGTGTGCAAGTGTTCTCATCCCCAGTGCAGTCTCTCTAATGCGCCAAGAGAATCCAGAATTCAGTGGATCTGGGAAAGGTTCTTGGTTTGTGATGAGCAGAGGTATGCCATAGGTAACCCTCCTCTGGACACCACAGGCAAGAGATTATCTGTGATTAGGGGCTCCTCTGAGCAGCTCAGCTAACTAGACTATACAAGTCCCTGTAATTGGAAGCAGCTACCAGCTCTGTAAGTGCACATCTGATTAATTGCTGACAGATGCTTGATCCCATTTCCATTTAGACTATCCAAGGAGCATGAGCCAGCCCTTAGTCTGCCCACTAGTTGATTTCCTGCAGGACAGAACCACCCTGGTGATTAGGATTTGGGGGTCACCTGGCACTGGGTCCTGATAATGATCCTTAAACCACCGGAAGAGCCCGTTGACGGTAGGGAAGATCTGTCCCCGGTATCGGAATCCCTCTGGTGTTACCGTCACATACTCTATCCTGCAAGGTCAGGAAGGGGGAGAGACGAGCACATCACACTGCGGCACAGCTTCACCGATTGCTGCAATAACCAGCTCCACCCAACACAGCGGGAGAAAGGTGCCCAGATACAAAGACGACGGGTGCGTCAGAAATGAACCCATAGTTATCTGAGGCACAGACCCTGCTGGGACCACCCGCCTTCAATCAGCTTCCAACCCAGCCCCAGTAACACTTGGCCATTACTCTGGAAATGCCAACACCTAGTGGACTGCTGAGGATACTCAAAGGGAATCCATACTCTCCCCTGCCGAGGGGTGGGACGTGGCTCACGATGGCCACCTGGTCAAAGGCATCAGCAGCCAACCTGATGAGACGACACAGGTGAGGCACCTGCAGGCCAAACCCCAGGGCTCAGGGCTGCTGCTACACATGGAACCGGAGCAGAGTCCAAGACGAGTCAGGCGGGGACAAGCCGAGGCCCAGGCCCTGCAGTGACTGACAGCCAGCTGTACCCAACAACATACATACACCACTGACCTCGGCTTCCCTCGAGGCTGGTATCCCAGAAGGAATTTGCCAGGTAGCTCTTTACAGGCACAGATAAAGTAAGGAATAAAGGTCGGCTTCTCTTTCTTGGTCTTTATTAGAAGTTCTTCCAGTTTCTGGTTAGAGGGGAAGAGAGACAAACGCTCCATTGAGATGCCCTGTGCAGTCTGGGGGCAGCACCAGGACTCACAGGTGCGCGCTGATGCCCTAAGAACTGCCCAGCCCAGCCCAGCCTAGCCCAGCCCTCCCCATGGCAGTGTCCAGACACAAACAGCATCCAGTGGTTTCATCCAGGGCTCATTTCACAATACTGAGTAGGGCTGGGAGCTGTAGCCACTCGATAGAGGCAACTGGGAGGTCCAGATGGACACACTCGTGCTTACTTAGGTCAGCGCTCCAGACAATGGTGTCTTTATCCCCGCTTTAGGGCACTCGGGTCCCATCTGAGAGCCCTTCCCCTGGAGTGGGGCAGCGGCAGAGATGCCGATCTGCCCTTGCCTTTGTGATGTGCCAGCACTGTCAGGCTGGTGCAAAGGCAGGGCCCTCCCTTTCCTGGCGTAGACAGTGACATGGCCCAGCAAGCCAGGCCAAGCTCTCTGCTGGTTCTACTGCTCCAAGCTAGCTCCCCCCAGACCCAAAGCTGGGAAGTGACCAACACAAGCACTGTGTGATAGAAGAGGTTCCTGTGTTCTGACCTGTCTTGAACACTGAATTGAACTCAATGGTTCGTGTTCACAGAGGCCAGGAGACTGATCTGGGGCAGCCCGCTGCACCCAGCTCTGCAGCAGCCCTTCTGGGAGGCTCACCTTCCTGTCTCCGCCACTGCAGTCTTGGTAGTATTTGTGACTTAGCAGGTCTCGAGCAAAAGACGCCATTGGCTGGACATAGCGAGCGACGATTTCATCCAGGTCCTCGAATTCCTTGGAACGAACATAGAAAGAGCCACTGTATCCTGAGTCTGACTCAGGATCTTCCAGAGGCAAAACCAAACCCGCTGCGCTGAGCGATGCCCAGGCCTTGGAAGCTCAGATCCTCTTAACCCTGAACTGCGACAGGGGAAGTGCCCATCTGCAGTGGAGTGCAGGGCAAGGGTCCCGTCTCCCTGAAGAGACCCGATCCCTGTAGCATTAACGTACACCACCTGCACCAATGCAAGTGGCGGGCAGCTCGGTTCCTGTCAGTCTCAGGGATAAACAGCGACCCCAACTCTATTTGACAAGCTCGGGGGGGAAGCACTTTGTTCCTCAGACTAAGGGAGCAGCTAGGAAAATGGAGCACAACAAACTGTCTTGCAGTGGTTGGACTAGATCAGGATCTCTCAACTGGTGGGTTGAAGCTGAGCCGGGGCGAGGGCATGAAAGGCAATTGGGAGTCACGAGGCATTGGACATATAATCGAAAGCAAAGAAAAATCTCACTCCTGACTCCTCAAGGTCAAGTATTCTTGGTCAGCCTACTGAAACGCACAACAAATAAGGTGCCCAGGCATTGATTGCACTGTCATGGATCCATTTCCCCTCACATTTACTTTAGAAATAAATGTAATGGGGCTGCATTGTTTTGTTTTGTTACCCTTCAGATAAGGGGTCACAGCGACCTGAAAAGGTTGAGAATCACTGAACTGGATTATCTAATGGGCTCTTCTATCACTAATCTCTAGGATTCTTTTACCCAGAGCCACCAGTTACTCTGGCTGGCTCCGAGTATTCGCTCAGGAACGGGAAGGGACTGAAATCGGAAGCTGGTCCCAAACAGTCCGGGAGCACCTGGGAGAAGAGTAAAGCCTCAGGATCCTGCTCACCGGCTGTCCAGGGCAGTTTCCAGATTTCCGCACCGCCTTGTTTCTAACCCCGTTTTACGAAGCCAGGAAAGGTTTTGGTTTGAGGGCCTATTTCTACGTAACATACGCTGCAAGCCAGGAGTGGAAGCACCCCAGCTTCTGCTACCACCTCTGGGTTCTAAACTCCAAACCATTCAATCCTTTAGCAGTTGCTCTGGGGTGACTGTGCCCTCCCCCACGCCGAGTCAGCATTTCATCTCCCATTTCACTCCGCCAGGTTCACGTCCCCAGTCACGTTCCACCTGGCTCTTACCTCGGTGTTAATCCAAAGGGTGGAGCCCAAACTGAATGCGTTCTCCTTGCCCTCCTCTCGGACATCCACATGTTGGTAAATCCCATCGTTCACCTTCCAGGTGACAGTCAGGTGGTTCTCCCCCTTGCTGCTTGGCCGGATGATCACGTCCCCTTGGTCCATGGTCTCCATCATCTTCTCGGCTTGCTTGAAGCTGATGTTATGGAATGACGGGTGAGCGATCACCCTCTTGATGTATGCTGTCGGACACAAGTGGGCGGTTAGCATTCCCACAGCAGTGGTTTTATTGCAAGAAACATCCAATCACATTTCTTTTCCCTGGGGCAGACTACGAATGTCCATGCCCCCAGTTCTCAGGGACCTAGAGAAGGAATACTCACTTGTGCGTTGCTGCTTCCTCTTGTAGTCTTCTTCCTGTTTGTGATCTGCTGCCTCAGCATCGAAGTCATAGTAAGTGTCTTTGGGTAGCTTCCATTCATTGTTCTTATCCATCAAGTCTGACGTCCTACAGGTCAGGTCTGCACTGAACTTCTCAATGTCTATCTTCATGATCCTACAGTGAACAGTCATTCCCACCTGTGGAGGAGGGGCAGATTGGATTAGTCAGCAGGTGCAACTCACGTGCTGCACCTGTCACTCGGAGAGCGTCCTATCACAGCCACACCAGGTGTGGTGGGCTTGCCTCGAGTATTTAAAGGGACACATCAACCTGAAAATAAAAATCAGATATCCCTCTGAAAGCTGTTTATCTACCACTGCTACAATGACCCTACAGAGAACTAGACCTGGAAGGGATTAGAGGAGAATCTATCTCTTCTCCAGTGTGTTTTCTTTGGCATTTCACAGCCCTTTGCATACTCAGCTTCCTTGTTCTGTTGCTGGTGTCCCTAGTGCCTCTGAGCTGAAAGGGGAAGTGAACAGACAGCAAGCAGCAGTCAGGTGTGCACACACACACACACACAACAGGATGGGGTGGCAGTACCTTTTTCAAGCCTGTCCAAAAGACCCTTCTAAATGAACAGGGGAGCCGAAAAACCCGTAACATTTTAAAGGTCCAGGTCATGTTGTTCAAAGGGGCTCCAGCAAAAACTGGAATGTTGTAGTCCATTTAACCGTGTTGAAATTGACAGTGTCCCCTTGAAGGGATTGCTAGGAGACCTCAGATCTCAACAGGATAGTCCTTCATCTAAACGTTCATTCCCTCAGCAAGGATCCCAAAGGAGAGCACAGAGGTCCACCCTTCTCTTGTAATGCTGTGCACATCATTACATTCTACACCATGGGATCCTACTAATAGGGCCCAGGTCCCTGTTCTGAAGGAGACCAAGTAACTCAGACAGGCCACAGAAATTGATTCAACTAGGAAAAATAACCCTGAGCGAGGGATTCAGCTATAGGAGAAACTACTACGAGCGAGGGAACAATGACCCTCCAGGAATCTAGCAGCTGCTCCTCGAGCTGTGTCAAAAGCTGGGAACAAAGGTCAGCTCCTCATGAGAATGCCTTCTAGCCTCCCAGGCTCTGGACTTCATTCCAACCGTAATAAATCCTGCCCACTCTAGTATGCTAACTGAGTCACACCGTTCCCACCAGCAGCTCAGGGAGACTCGCAGTCTGGGAGAAGGAAGCGAACAAGAACCCAAATTCACTATTGATTTAGAGCCCACAAGGGAAAGAGAGCAGTTGCTGGGGTATGTGGGGAAGAGAGAGACGAGCAGGACTCTGAGCCTCTGGTACCAGCTCTTTAGAGACACCCACCAGGAGCTGGAAGAGGAGATGCACTCTGCTCTCCTACCTTCACCCTTTCTTCTGGCCGCTTAACCACCTTGTCGCTGAGAAACTTGGTTGGTATAAAGCCAGTGACCCCGTTGTCCAGCCGGGTCTTCACCCCAATAGCCTGGCCAGGGCAGGAGCCACTGTCAAAGTGATTCCAAACCTTAAGGAAGCAAAGGAATAAGACACTCAGCATAGAAAACAATTTCCAAAGGCAACACAAGTACAATACAGTTCGACACAGGAGACACATTCAAGCAGGGGCCTGGGTGTGCCAGAGCAAGACGGGGGTAAGTTCTGTAACACTCTGGCTGTAGCAGCAAACTGGAGAACCTGCAGCAGCTTCAGAGAAAGACAGAGGTTTGAGTGACTGAAACTGATCCACGCAGCATTCTTACGCCAGTTCCCCTCGGCTCATGGCAGACAGGTTTGCTTTACAACAAGGAAGGCTAGAATGCTTAGGCTCCGTCTACACTTATGGCAGCGTGCAGAGTACAGGCATGACATGTCGCCACAGGCTGCAGTCAAAGGGAGGCTGCGTTCGCAGCTGGCACTGCAGCCTGTAGCCGTATGCCAGTGGAAGGCTTCAGCAGTGGGGAGGCAGCGGGACACTGCGCTGCTAAAGGTTGCAGTGTAGCTGTGGGAGGCATTGCTTGGGTGTACAGAAAGGCCGTGTAGGTTTTGGACCCTTGGGGTTCAGGCACGTAGGATGCTCTTGTACGTCCCTCACTGTCTATGCTGCTGTTCAGACCCGTGCCAGCCGGGCCAGCCATGGCTGCACCCTGCACACCGCTGCAAGAGTCGACGTCCCTTTCAATTCGGAATCACAACTCCACAGTGAGGGGTGGGTTCTACTGAAGTCCCATGGCTGCCATGGCAACTGCTCATTACCCAGGGTCCTGACCATCAGGGCTGGAATTTGCCACTCTTAAGGCAGGACCCAAAAAATGCCACCCCATCTAAGAGCAGGATGTCTGTGCTGGTTCTTAAATTGAGAAAATGGAGGTGAAATCAGCTTATTTTCTCCACCCCATGGGTGGCTTCTCTGCATAAAACAGAAGAGTCCAGACTCTGAATGTCTGTGGGGAAAAGGTGACCGACTGGCTCCCATCCCATGTCACACCTAGTCAGATATACTGGGCAACCCTCGCACAGCAACTAAGTGATGCTGGCAGACCTAGAAAGAGGCAATTCCAGAAGCACTAGTAAGGATTCACATTAGGGTCCCAGCCAAAGGCTCCAGTAGGGGTTGGGGGCCCATTGTGCTGGGTGCTGTCTGAACACGGGAGGCACAATCTCTGCCCTGAAGCATCTCCTCTCTCACAAGGCCCCTCCGGTACTGCATGCCCTACAGGATGCTCCGGGGCAGTGTCACATCTGAGCAGCCTGACGACGGAGATGGCGCCTGCGGGAGCAGCCCAGTCCCTTTACCTCGCTGAGCTCTGGGAAGTTATCCTGCTGACAGAAGGGACATTGCCAGAGGCCAGTCTCGTCATTCCGTATGGCCTGATCGTAGCTTTCGCCTTGGGGCCTCCTATGGGCTATCCCAGTCACATTGCAGGTGATCATTTTGCCTGGGGAGAGGAAACAGGAGTATATCAGTCACATGCAAGGGTTGGACAGTGCCCCGAATGGGATGCCACACAGGCCTCCCGGAGGCTACTTGGATTACTTAGTACTCCTGTACCTATGGGTGGCCTTCCATAAAAGCCATCAAGTGCGACACAAACGGTCTGGTTCTGCAGCACTCCAACGAGCTGCAGACCTTGCACTGATCCCAGTAAGTGTTCACGGAGCTGCCATTCTCACAGACCTCCGCTGCCTGGCGCAGCTTGTGACGGCAGCTCTGTAACTGACGGAGCCCTCCCAGGAGATGGGCACGTACCTATGTAGAAAGTCTCTGGTGTTTCTTTGGTCAGCATATTGAAGACCTCCTCTGTGTTAGGAGAACGGTACGGGGTTCTCAGATCCTTGTATCTGCAGCTCAGCTCAGCTCGGATGTCGTACAGAGTGATGTGTTTGTCACCGTAACCCTGTTTGTACAATGGCATGGTTTAATGTTTTTAGGATAGCGGTCATGCTAGAAAAGCCCTGTGCAACCAAACCCCAAGAGTTCAGGGCAGGAAGGCAGCTCCACCCCCTCTGCCTTCCCCTTCACAGACCTGTCTCTCCAGCTCTTCAGCAAAGGCGTCAAGATCCAGGTCTTTCAGACGCTCTGGGTTTTCCAGGATCTCCTCTAGAGCTCCAGCTGGATTGGCATCCTCTGCGGATTCGTCGTACTCCAGGGCATCCACTGCCATTTTTCTTGCCCATTCATAGGTTTCAGGGTGGACTCTGGACCCATCTAGGACCTCAATGTAGGAATCCGTGCTAAACGGATTCAAAACACACGCATCAAATTGGAAACTCTGCAGGAGGCCAGAGGTGCAGTCCAAGGCCAGAGGATGCAAAACGACTAAAGAGCAGGTGTTGCTGCTGCTATTCACTTTCACAGTTCACCGCAAAATTTAGCTGCTTCAAATGAACAAGAATTCTCTTAAATGAACATGAAATAGAGACGGGCAGAGTGCAGCCTGCAGCCACCCACATCATCTGGGCATAGCCTGGTTGCTACAGTGCACTTTGGCCAGACTGGTCAAGAGAGAGTATTGCACGTCAGGGCTTGCGCCCTGTAGCAGGAAGCTGTGGCTAGAATTTGCGCTCTCATACTAATTAGGTGTGGTTAGTTGACAATGCAACCCTCTGCTCCAAGCTGCTTCAAAGGTACCCAAACTTTGCCTCAGTCCAAGAGACCCTGCATTCACGTCCCTGGGGTCTGTGTCCTGTACACGCCCAGGCCCTGGCCCTTGGAAGGGCCAGAACTCCCAGGGAGGGGAGCAAGGTGGAAGGGTTCACCTGGCTGCCCTCTTTGTCCCCAGAGACTCTGCCAAGCCCTGGGGAGATAAAGTAAGAAGCAGCCCAGAGAGCACAGCATGTTCCCGGCCCAGAGACCATCCAGAGATTAGAGACTGGTTTCAAACTGCCCTCACACTTTCTAGTGAACACTAGGTTTGGTTAATAACGTTATTTTTAAACTCTATACATTTCTCCACACAAACTCCCACAATCTTCCTTCCAGTTTACGAGCCAGTTAAATTCTTGTGCTGTGCTACTGCCCCAGGTTTGGGACTGTTAAAAAAAGCGTTAAAAATAAATCAAGGAGCGAGACCAGAACTAAACAAAAGGGTCGACGGGTCAGTGTGGTGAAAGGTACAAAGACGCTAACTAGGGAAGAACCGATTCTAGCTTTGGTTTCTCTTCACCACAAAGGACCCCCCCCAATCACAGCAGAGAATTCGTGCTGTACTGCACTGCTCACACAAATGTTTAGGTTGAGTTGGCCTAGAGAGAGACAGATTAATAACCAGTAATAAACTCACTTGGCTGGACATGAAAGGCTGCTGCACAGACATTCCTAGGAATACTGCCCCTGCAGAATGGACTCCCTTTCAGCCAGTCATTCAAGTACTACGCCCATGCAGCTCGCACGTCACAGCATGCAGCACCATCCAATACCAACCTGTCACCCAGCGATGCAGTGTCGATTTTGATGAAACCAGCACAATTGATGAAGACCTTGGGTCCCATGTGACACATGGTGACTAGCTGCGTCCGGTTCTCCAGCCTTGTGTTGTTTTGTTTCAGGATCTAAGGGAGGAGATTTTAGCATTAGCTTTGCAATGCAGCACACGGAGGGAACAGATATCCCAGCCCCGGTGGAAGACAGGCAAGGAAAAGGAGGCCTCAGACTGAATAGTGAGGGGTGCAAAGAGTATCTGGTACAGCCCCCCTGCTCCTGTCGCATTAGCCCTTGCCTTGCCGTATAGGAAGCATCTCAAAGCTACCCGACGGGAAGGTGTAAAAGCAGCACCACACCACAGGCAGGACTGCCGCACTTCTCAGGGTGAGGAGAGGTACTTGGCCTTTCACTTTGTGCCTCCTAAAGCAGCCGAGTGTCCTGATACCACAGCACCGTCTGGCTGACGCTACCGCCATCTCAGGAACTTGCTGGGATTGACGGATCGGCTGAGGATTCCTAGCCACACCCCGCTCCAAGTTCACTCGCAGTACAATAACTACACTCTCTTGGCCCCGTAGGGACAGTGCTGGCAAACACACCCTGAGCGCAGGCCCTGACACTGTGCCTCCCAGTGCTGCAGCCATGATGCGGACTTGCACATAGTAGCTTTAAGGCAACATCAGCTATGGGGTAGCTGAGACAGCTCCATTCTTACCTTGAGCAGGTGAGTCCCTTTGCGTGGCCCCAGGCCACAAACATACTGTAGCAGGGCCTGGCTGTAAGGGTGAGCAATTGCCCGATTGACGTCCACGCCCACCTCATTCACACGGTTTATGAACTCGCAGTAGAGGGCATTCAGCAGCTCCTCCTTCACCACATGTTCCTGCCAAGGGAGAAGGGGGTCACTCATGGGGCAGGTCTACACAATGCTGTTCAAAAGCAAATCTGGGCTGACTCTGGTCCTCAGAGGCGTAACCCCTCCCTTAAGCTCAAGGTGAGTGGAGATTTAACTTGGAGAAGAAGGCTTCTCTAAGGCCGTGAGGCAGATGAGCACTGCGCTCTAGAGAAAGGGAGCAGGGAGGAGTCACACTAGTTGGACGTATCCTAGAACAGGTGGACGCCACGTTGGCTCAGCTTAGGGCCTGTTCCTGCTGTTGAAAATTCCCAGGCTCGTTTCTTTCTGACCGAGACTCCGGTAAGGAACAGTTACCTGCAGAGGGTGAAGCTTCAGACACAGGATATCCTCATCAGAGCTGCAGACCTGAGAAAACTCTATCAGGGGGTCCTGAATGCGGCGAGCCAGGGAGACGGCTTGGCGCAGCACAGGGGGGTAATCCCGGAACTCGTTCTGCAGAGGATCAGAGACGCGGAGTGAGGCTCTCACTGCTGCCAGTGCCCACACCGCTGGTGGCACTAGCACCAGCGACCAGTGACACCAACGCAAAGAAACACCTTTCAGCGCTCAGGGCAGGTTGGGGGATGGGTTCAAAGGCTCCCAGGGCTCTTCTACAATTCGAAAGAAGGTTCCAGCAGAAAGGAGGACAGAATAGTTCTAGTTCCGTTTTGTCCAGTTCCTCCCCATATTAGCTAGGTTGCAGCAACTCCCTTCTGCTCAAGTGGGCAAGGCTCCGTCCAGACCTTGCCAATACATACCCACCGAGTCTCTTGGTGCATGGCTCTTCAGTCAGCCCCAGCAGGATCCCTTCACAAGCCCCTCCAACCCCAAACCCTGACGCACCTTGGCCACGGCTTGATCACCATGCAGTAGCAGAGACCTGCAGCCTGCCTGAGGTGGAGGGATTTCAGTGAGACGGGCTATCCTCCCAGTGACCAGGGAAAGTCAGGCCACTGGGAAGGAGCACAGGGAGGACAGGTGCTTTACCTCTGACTTCCTGCTGTTCATGTAGAGAATGGCCAGCTCATTGTCCACTAGCTCCACCCCAATGGAAGACAGCTGCTGCCCTTGATCCAGTTCATGCACAATCCGCTTGACGTCCTCCATCAACATCTGGGCATCCCTGGGGAGACATGGCCAAGGGGGATTGGGAGGGAGACAAAGAAAGCGGGACACTCAAATCACACTGATCTCCAAGGCAGCTCCTGCAGTGGGCACGTCACACCCCCAGCTCCCAGCCCCTCCGAACTGACCATCGGCTGTAGGTGCTAACAGCAAGAGGCTCCGTCAGTCAAAAGCACCAAATCAGAAGCCAGCCTGTGAACTGAAGGATGCACAGCAGATCTCTCAGGGCGTCTTTAGCCCAGTTAGCGGCTTAGACCGCTCTTACTGGTGAAAGGTGCTGGACTGGCAGCCCTGGAAGCCTTCGCTATACAACCGACCACGGACACTTGGGCAGTGCGAGCTCCCCGCTTCTGCCTGGTCTGAAGGAGAAGGATGCTCACTCGCCATGGTCTCTTCACTCTGCTGCAGGGGCCAGCTGACCACTAGCAATGGGACTGAAGCCACCCACTGCCACAGGCCCACGAGAAAGGCGTGGCCTACCCTGCTCCAGGGCAGCAGGACGATCCCAGGCTAGTTGATCTGTGTGATGCTGGAGACAGCTGGGTTCTGGGACGAGCATTTTCTCTTGGGGAGGGTGATAGGAGCAACTGACAGACACCGCCTCTGCAGGGCTAGGCGCGCCATCAGCACTGCAGAGTGGCGAGCCAACGCCTCACCCTGTAGGATCTGCTGTAGGAGCAGCAGCAGAGTCCCACCCTGCTGAAGGCGCAACATGGACAGGTGGCAAGGGGCGGGGAGGGGGAGACGGAAGAAAAACGAATGGCCAGGGAGGGACGGTGTCGCGGGAAGTGGACGCCAGAGCTCATTGTACCTGTTCTCTCCTGCAATTGTCACCACATGAGGCTTCTTGTTCAGAAGGAATTTTTTCAGAGTTTCGATATCCTGGGCCTGGAGCAGAAAAAAGGAAGCAAGAGGCTCCATGAAAACAGGCCGGTTACTAGAGCTTCCCAGTACCACGTACTGAGCACACGTCCCAGGCCGCAGAGCTCCATTTCACAGGGCAAATCCTCAAACCCACCTATGGCACTGACCTGCCACGACACTCTGCCAGACAGAACACAGAGCGGGGCTAAGCGCTGGCTCCTGGCCCTTCCCAGACAGCCCCGGGAAGGGCCAAGCTGGTTAGAGGTGACCTGCTCACAGAGTTACAGGGATAGAAGCCAGGAGCCCTTCCCGAGTTCCACTGAGCCATGCTGCCTATTGCTATCTGGTGGGGCAGAGGAGAAGGACCCTGAAATGGCAGCTTGAATACTGCAGCACACACAGGAGCTGTGACGCAGGGGCAGAAGGACCAATTCAGACCATCTGTAACGAATGGGCAGCAAGGCCTGTTTCTGGCCTTTCCGTAAGCCGGATGGGCCTTTTCCAAAGGATCCCGGTGCAGCGAGCAGGGTCCCTCAGCAATCCCCTGCCCCTTATGCAGCGCTGGCCTTACAGCCCATACTGATCTGGTCTGCAGCAGAGATCGCTTTCCAAAGTGCTTGCTTACGACTCTCTCACCCAGCCAGAACATGCCCCCTCCTCGCCAGTCACTGATCCTAGGGCTTAGTGCAGAACTCTTCCATTCACAAGCACATAGGTTTGCTCCCAATTCTGATCCACTGGCAGGATGCAGCCAGATAAGTCTCAGACTCAGCTCTGACCAACATGCTTGGGATCACTTGCTGTTGACTGCAGTCCACGGGCACTGTCCCACTTCAGTAATAAGCTAGGGAATACAGCCCCAGCTCACCTTCTTGTCCCGCTCCTCCTCCCGCCAGGCGTTCCGTCTCTTGGTGAAGTGCGGCAGCCGGAGGAAGTCTGTAACCTCGCCTTCACCATTAACCAGGGCACAGAACACGGGGTGGTCTCTGCAAAACAAACAGGGTCCCCCTGAAGTGACGGGAACAGGTAGTACGGCAGGTAAACTCAGGAGCAAACCTTTCCCTCGTACCTGGCAGAGGAGAATGCAATGCCCAGCACCCGAATTCCCTTCCCCTGATTTTCATCCATGAAATCATCGTCTTCCTCCACCTGCTGGTCTGGCCGGTAGGGAGACACCTTTAGCCAGTTGTACAGCTTCCGGCTGCAAGCCTGAAGGACAGGAAGAGGGAGGCGTGTGAGGGAGAAAGCCAGCCTCCCTCCCTTCACATCCCATCAGGCACACAGGCCTCCACTGGGCAAGGTGCAGACAGCGCCCTGCCCTGAGCAAGACGCTGGGGCGAGACACAGAACCCCAACAGAGCTAGAGATGCTGCTCCTTCCAGCCGGGACAGCCTGCTACTGGGAGTTCCTTTGGGGCCAGAGCTCACTGCTAGGATCTATACAACCTCACAGGCCAGCAGCTCCCAGCACAGCACTCTGAGCGATAAATCTTGTCCCTGGGGAATCCGATTATAGAGCCAAGGAATTACCTTGCTCACTGCTGTGGCAGTCAGGATCCCGAAGCACCAAGAGATTCCTGTTTCTTCAACATAGAGCCGGGCATCCTCCAGAGATCTCCTGTCCATGGTGCTCTAGCACGTACTGGGCCCAGGGACTGAAGGACTAGAGCCCTGATTTGCAAGGTCTGACGGATAGAGTACCCTAGTGCAGGTAACCCCTGAATGGGCCAGTTAGAGAGTTCTATTTAATGTTCCTCTTTCCTTCCTACCCAGGGAAAGGAACGAGACTGACTCACAAACGTTCCCGTGGGTCCATCACTGACCTCCTCCTGCCTTTTCACTATCCTCATGTACCCCCGTCAAAGGACTCTCCCCCGGACTGCCTCCTACACTTGTAACCTGTGAGTGTGACTCCAGCCCTGCCCAGAATGCAGGCCACAAGTCAGCATGGGCCCCCGAATACCTCTCACCTTAATGACGTACTCTTTGGCCTCCACCATCAGCTTGTTCTTCAGCTCTTTAGCCATCTGCACGTAGAGGAACTGGTTGAGGGAACGCTCGATGGCCATCGTGCGCTGACGATTCCACTCCTGCACCTGGTGGCTGAACTCGTCACGGTAATAGAACTGCTTGATTTCCTCAAAATACGTCTGGTCACTCCCATAACTGTGGGAGGAGAGAGACGGAGGGGCTATCACGCCAGCTCCTGCTGAGTAGCCTGGGCCTCAGGAAATGGGGTGCCCTCCAGCCTTCCACATCTGCTCCCCAAAGTGGATGTGGAAGTGCTGCAGGTCCCCAGAGGCCAGTGCCCAGCTTCAGCCCCGCAGAGCCTCTTCTGCCCTGCTGCTGAGGACTATGCCCCAGGAAAGGGGGTGTCAGGCTGTCACCCCGTAGACCCTCCCACGGCTGACCTGCTTTGCTCATGCTGGGGTCTCTCTACTTGTGGCCTGCTCCTGCATGTACTCCTAGTTACACTGTCGCTGGCAGAGACCTGTGCTGCGGTGAGGTGGTGGCTCCTAAGAGCTGGGGAGCTCCCTATTGGTCAGCCTCAGGGAGGCGCTTGCTCTCCCCATGTTCCCTTAGCCAGCCTGCCAGACAAAGGGCTGGTTTTACTCATCTGAGGGCTGTGCTAGCAACTTGCCTGGAAGTCCAAAGCCCCCCCAAGTCCACATAATGAGGGGCAGTCTGCAGAGACCAGCAGGCCCCAGCGTGCAGCCATCCCTCTAGGTAGGAGCAGCCTGGTGGCTGTAACAGCTGGAGCACTGCACTGGGGAGTTCCCATATTCATGGGCCAGCTCTCTCTGGAAGTGGAGGATGGCTCCACATGCTGCACTTTAGGTGCCTCTGTTGGGATAAGCCTCGTCCATCACCCCGCTAGGGCTACTGTCCTGATACCAGGATAGATATGTAAGGCCCTGTCTCATTCCACGGCATTATCTCAACTGCTCCTGTGTCAGTGAACCCGTGAACCTGGCTGCCAAGGAGAGAGGAACAGGGCTCCACTGCACAATGGAGCACCAGAGGGATGAGAGCTGGGACCAGGGAAGTTGGTATGACTAGCTTGGCAGTGGGGCGCTGTCAAAGGGGCTCCGAGGCTACGGGGACGCGGGGGGAGAATGCTCGGGCAGAGCTGGCCTCACCCCTCAACGCCTTTCATGTCAATACTGATGTCGATGCTCAGCAGCCCCTCCTCCTCAGCCAGACAGATTTTCAGAAACTGGTCATCTCGCAGCTCCTTCACGGGCTTGTTCTTCAGGTACTTACAAGAATATGCATAGTGGGCTTCATCAACGTCCTGCCCCCGGAGAGAGGAGACAAGACACTAGTGAGTCAGCACCCTGGGGCCTTGGGTAACCGAGTGCATGGAACAAGACCAAACACCCCCCTACCCCCCAACACACACACACCATGCACACTAGCAGCCAGCCTGGCCATGTCTACACTACGTGGACTATAGCAGTGGTGCTGTAGCTACGCTGGCATAACCCAACGGCCTAGGTGCAGCCGACACCGACGGGAGGGGTTCCCCAGCGATGCAGGAACACCGCCCCCCGAGGCGATGGTAGGTAGGTTGATGGAACCATTCTTCCATCCACCTAGCCGCGTCTACACTCGGGGTAAGTTGATATAATGACGTCACTCGGGTGGGGATCTGTCAAACCTCGGAGGGACTTAGCTATGTTGACCTAACATTCAAGCAAAGACCAGGTCTTAAGGACAAGAAAGGTTCTTTGAGATCCCCTGATTTCAATGCCTGCCAAGTTGCATTGCCCTTCCCCAGAGTCTGAACAGGACTCCACAGACTGTCCCTAGCCCTCCCAGGGAATAAATGCTGGTGTCAATGTCTTGGCAGCAAAGGCTCAAGCCCATGAAATGATGGGAGTTAACGCTGTGGCAGCCTGCTGACGAACTCCTGAGGTAAACCCCACGCTGGCCTCTCACCCCCCCAAAGTGTTCATGCCCCATCGAGGACCAGGTAGGAGCAGGAGCAGACCCCAACTATACACCACCAGAGAGGTCTCGGAGCTGCCATGGTGGGCTTCATCCAGCACTCCCCAAGCTGGGCTCCAGCACACAGCAGATGCTAAACGCTAAGCACTGACCCGAGAATGCAGGCAGGCAAGGCCAGACTCAGCACTTTCCTTCGAGGCAGAAGGAGCGCGCACATTATTGAACCATGCAAGAGTGATCGGCTGGCCTAAGCCCAGCCCCCCGCAGACATCCCTGGGAACAGTGCTCCACTCCCTCACCTTTTTACCCTTCTTGGTCGGTGCAATGTTGAGTTTGGCTCTCTCTTGGAAAGTCTGTCTCAAGACCTGCCTGACGAGTGGCTCTCGGGCTATCTGCAAGGCCACCATGTAGCGGGCTCCTTCCAGCACAGCCTCAGGGGTTGGGAATTGACTGAAAGGAGACACAGGATGTGAGAGCACCTGATGTCATCTCTCCCCACACATCCCAAAGAGACCATCCAGGGCAGCACCTGCACACTGACCTACACACGTAATCTTTGGCCAGCTCCAGCGGCTCTGCTGGGAACTGCTCCGTCTCATGACGCTGGTAACTGTCCCGAAGATTCTCTCCAAACTGCTCAGGCGTCAGACCAAACTTCTTAGCCAGGCCATCTAGGGCAGAGAATGCACAAGTATGCAAGGAAGTGCATCTTCGTACATGCTGATCAAAACCACCCACCCACATCCAGTAGACAGGGCCCTGGCTCCTCTGAATAAGGGCAGCTGCTACGCCGGAGTGTGTTAACACCTGCCTCCACTCTGCAGCCAATGAGTTCATTTTATCCTTGTGTTGTTGTTGTCGTGGGGAACTCATGCTATGTCCCATGGAATCACTGTGTGATGACAGACAAGTAGGATAGGATGATAGGCATACCAGACTGACAAGTATTCAGGAGTGATGAGTATGTACAGTAACTCCTCGCTTAACGTCCTCCCGCTTAACGTTGTTTCAAAGTTACATCGCTGCTCAATTAGGGAACAGGCTCGTTTAAGGTTGTGCAATGCTCCCTTATAACGTCGTTTGGCTGCCTGCTTTGTCCACTGCTTGTAAGGTTCTGTGGAAGAGCAGTGACTTTACAAGGGAGCATTGCACAAGTTCCTCTTCTCCACCTCCTCTTCAAACAGCTGTTTGGCAGCGCTTAGGACTTGTGGGGGTCGGGGAGGATGCGGCTGCTCCGGAGAGGAGGTGGAGTGGGGGTGAGAAGAGGTGGGCCTGAGTGGAGCGGGGACAGGAAGAGGCAGGCCTAGAGCATCCCCTGGCAAAGCCGGCGCCTGTTCTTTTCCGGGGAAGCTGCTGCTGCTGCGGTGCTCCCTAGCGTCCTTGCCTGCAGCGGGCTGTGCCTGTGTGGGGTAAGCCAGGGGCACCTCCCAGCACAGTACTGGTCAGTACATAATGCCTTAATGCCTTTTGTCTGTCCCCAAAAAAATTTCCTTGGAACCCAACCCCCTGCATTTACATTACATCTTATGGGAAAATCGGATTAGTTTAACATTTCACTTAAAGTTACATTTTTCAGGAACATAACTACAACGTTAAGGGAGGAGTTACTGTATTAGGTATATAAGTAAAGCACGTCTGTAAAGCATGGCCTACAGGCTAAGGCCTGTAAGATTTCAGCTTAGTCACCATAGGCCTCAGGCGTAAGGAGACTTGACACGAGTGACTGACCTAAGACTGACCCTATGCCAATAAGCCCACAAGATTACTGTGAAGGATGTGCCAATAGGGGATGCTATGGAAAATATGTACCCATCCAGAGCACAAGACACCTGATTGGAACATCATGGAAAATTCTGTCCTGACTGCAAGTTACCCTGGAAAGAGGTCGATGCAAGTATTAAGACGCTATAAGTAAAAGGGGAACTAAGAACAGGCTGTGAAAAGCAGGGCACCCCCAAATTTTGGGGGTATGGAAGTACAGATAAGGAAAAGGGGGGGGGTTAGAACTTCCTGCACATGCATAAGGCACGGTCAGAACAAGATAAAAGAGGTTCCCTGGTGGGGCTAAAGTGGAAAGCCCCTGAGGGGAGACCCCCGCAAGAATCACCCCTCTATTGATGCCTACCTGTTGAGAGATCCACCAGACTGCACAGTACCTTTGGCACGCGAGTACGAATACAGCCTCGGCTATTGCTTGGGCCCTCTCAGCTTGTGTGGATGGGTATGTGCGTGTCACTTACAATACAAACAACATTTTTTTAAACTTATAGCTGTGTGGTCACTGGATTAGCTCTTCATGCGCTCCGAAGAGTCGCCCAGGCCAAGAGACCCCTGAAGGGTAACCGTCACCCTACTGAGCTGAGCACCGCAGGAGCCACGCTCACTCCTAGGGATGTTAGAGTTTAACACGGAACTACCAAGTCAATTTTTAAATAGAGGCTACGACTCCCAGGCCTGATGATGCACTGCCTAGCAAGGCATGCCTGCAGCCAGCGCATCATGATTCACCAGGCGGAAGCCCTTACCCAGCCCAGCGGTTTGACAGATGGTGTACATATCCCTGCGGGATGCCTGCTTCAGCTCGGGCCCCTTCTGCTCTTCATCTTCTGCATCCTCTCCTTCACCTGCAGAGGAACAGTGTATTCAGCGTGGTGTCTATAGGGACACTCGTTAGACCCCTGCGGTGCTGGCTGACAATCAAGAGTCCCGTGTACTCTGCTACAAGCTGGAACTGCCCCTGACCCAGGGCCCCTGGATTCTGGGGCACTTCAAACTGGAGAATCTGCTGCAGCTTAAGATAGCTGACCAATGGATGGGTGCACTGAACAGTCAATACCGTACCAGCGGGCCACGGAACCCGACAGTAAGTTCAATTGTACTCTGCTTCTACAACTTTAATTGTCAGCGTGCTGCAGAACTTTGTACTGAAAACCCGTAACTGCCTTATGTTCCAGGAGAAGCTGGCGGTCTTGGCAGCTAGTCGAGCGGCATGTGGGCTTTCTGGTACCTGAGAAGATGTAGGATGTCGTTTGGGATCATACTGGCTATGAATGGATTGGACTGATGGAGGGGCACCTGAACAAGGGTTGGTTTACAGAATTCCACAATATGGCTGACTCAAAGCCACCCTCCTCTTCAAATCCTGGGGGTGGGGCCTGCTGGAATACAACGCCAGGCATTCGGTGCTCTAGCTTGATCTGCAGGGATGGTGAAATCGACAGCTTCCACAGGCTGCACATGCAGACTGAAGATGAGGGTGGCTGCAACTTGCTCCAGTGTAGATTAATGAGTGGTAGAGCTCAGTCTCCCGGACAGATCAAGGATGGAAGGGAGCAGGGGGTGGGGCTAGGTGGATCATGTGCGCACATACCCGTGTAGGCACGTGCTTGGTTGAGGAAGGAGCAAGCGTGCTGCCTCTAAATGTCGCACAATTGTTTTAAAGCAGCAGCTCCAGCTGCCCCAGGGTCACAAGAGCGAAAAGCCTAACTCATTTGGGACAAACCTTCCGCCTCTTCCCCATCCTCCCGGATTCGCTTGTGCTTCTTTCGGCTGGCTTTGGCAGCATTCTGCATCTTGGGGATGTCTCGCCCGTAGTACAGCAAGAAATGGTTATACACGTCCTTCAGCTCATCCATGGACTGCACGTCCTTCAGCCTACAGTGTGCAAAGGCAGCATGTCATTCCCACGTGGCCCTGAGCTGGGACCTGTGCACGAGCAGCCAGCTCTGTGACTGATTAGTCCGGCAGAGGCAGAACTCCGGTTATTGCCCTCTGAACACTTACAGTCTGTTTCCCGTCTCTCTGGCTTCACAGGGAAACTCCCACAGAGAGACTGCAACAGTCAGGCATTGTGCTGCTATGTGATCGTTTCATACTGAAAAGGTGCTTGGTGCTGGGATTTTGGACAGCACGCCTATCAGTCTGTAAGCCACTTGGGGATGAAAGGTGCTGTATAAGAACACAAAAGGTTATAGGACCATACCTCTCCATGTCAGTGGTATCAAGAGCCCTTATCCCATCAGCCAAAGGTTTGTCCGGATCAGCAGAGATTTGCTCGTACTGATAGGCCTGCATCTTCTCAAACAGACGGGTCAGGTTCTGCTTGCGGATCTTCAGCTGGGTCCACTGTAACATGGTAGCAGAAATAAGTGTGTGCTAACTCCTCTCTGTCTGGAACCCACTGTTTGTGGCCCTGTCTCCCTGCTACTTCTTCCCCTCCAATTTCGCTGGCCAAGGCAGGTCCCTAACCACCATTGCTGCTGGTACTAGAACGACATTCGTCAGCAAGGAAACATCTCCAATAGCTCAGCCCACGTCTGATAAGCACGGCAAGTCTCAAAGCAGAGCAGGCTTTGGGCAGAGGGCACCA
This sequence comes from Trachemys scripta elegans, assembly GCF_013100865.1. Taxonomy (NCBI): domain Eukaryota; kingdom Metazoa; phylum Chordata; order Testudines; family Emydidae; genus Trachemys; species Trachemys scripta. Next base: position 1,424,845 of record NC_048315.1, on the reverse strand, counting down.
GGAGGTCCTGGCTCACTGCTGCTGGAAGAGTCACTAGACCACAGACAAGTTTAGGAGAGAGAACAGGGCAATCCCTCCCTTCCCAGCTAGGTATTCCCCATTGCCAAATGGGGGCAGAACCCCAAGAAAAGGGACAGCCTGGTCTCCAGTGTCAGGAAAACAGGCTGCAGTGTACCTGTGTGGGGCTGGATATACTTAGCAGCCCTGGGGGTCGGGGACATGGCCTAGCTGCTGATGAACTAACAGTGGGTGGGAAACGCAGTGCGTCTGCGGAAGTCTCAGACAAGCACCATTCTAGAGCAAACCCCTTGCCCCTCACCTTCTCATCCCACTGCCAGACCCTCCAGAGGTCATTGATGTGCAGCTCCGGCTCGACGTACTCCTTTCGGTAGAAGGCGATGAATGGGACCTAGGTGGGAAACGAGACCCATCAGTGCCCCCTACTGGCAGTCAGGAGTATGGAGAAACGCAGTTACCCCAGGTGGTGGGGAGGAAAAGCTGCCAGGACTGCACACAAGGGCTGTGGGGAGCTGCCCTCTCCTGCCTTGCTATGGCAGCGGATTTAGCCCAACCCCCATGCGCGGGACTCTGGCAGCCCCAGGCGTTCGGCAGCGTGGCGTTGCCCTCCATGTTCACTCCCACAAGAGTGAATCAAAGGGGCTCTCGGTCTCTAGGTAGCGGTGCAGGCGACAGGTTGGGCTGAGGTGAGTGTGGATTACAGATTACAGCCTCAGGAGTTCTGAGCTCGTCCCGCCTTCCCCTGCAGCTGCTCTGGCTCCTGCAAGGCCAGGGGCACTCGAAGCAGGTCCCCCGTGCTGGCCCCTGTGAACTCTTTCCATTGGCCCCAGTCCACTGGCAGCCGCGGCATTAACCCTTCACATTCCCAGGTAAAACTAGCTTTGACCCTTGCTCCCAACCCTCCTGCAGAATTGTGAGCTACCTCGAAGTGCTGATTCCTCATGAAGTTCAGGGCTTCTTTAATCTTCTGTATGGTGCTGGGCCCCTTGCGGCTGAAGCTGCTACTGGCCTGGCCCCGGTCCAAGTAATCAGAACTTTCCTGAAAGAGGGAATATCATGTCTAACGCTTCCCACAGCCCCCTCCCCAGGACGCTGGGCAGACCGGCCTTGTCAATGGGGAGACAGGCCTAGCCCAAGGGAACGTGATGTCCCCAATTAACAGACACTGGTTTGAGAGCCCAAAGCATCAGCCCTTTGTGACTCAAAGTGCAGTTTGGATGAAGGATCTGATGGAGGTGACTGAGGGGTAGCAGCGAGCTGATGATTAACAACACTCACTACCCCCCCACAGCACTGCTCCAAGAGCTTCATGAACTACAATGCCTCAGGGGCCGTCTGAGCAAGGCATCACCACCTTCAATTCACAGAGGGAAACTCAGCCAGATGCAAAAGCGACCTGCCCAACGCCAGAGAGAATCAGTGGCAGAGCAAAAACAGTTCAAGTGTCCTATCCCCCATCCTCTTCCTGTTTCATCACTAGATGGGTAAGGAACCCAGGCATCAGCTGTCCTAGTAAATTAGGTACCACCTCACTCCAAGAAGAGTCCAGGAAGAATTTCCCCAAGCAAAGCATGCTGGAAAGTTAGAACTGTAGCCACCTCAGACCCAGGGTCCAAGGAGAAGGCTGTTACCTGCAGGGAGATGGTAGGTGTGGCAAAGGCATTCCTGTAGATCCAGTCAGCTTCCTCCTCCAACTCATCATCTTCAGCACTCTTCACAGGGATGGAGCGCAGCTGTAGGTGAAGGGAGGGCCAGGTATCACTTGTGGCTTGCATTACACATCAGTTCTGAGGGGCCCACAACCCTTCCTTTCATTGTGCACATGCCTGGGAGGTCTCAAAAATGCCTGCACCCTAGGGGTTCCATTGATAGCAGCTTTTCAAAGCATGCATCTTTGGACTCTGGGACCTACCTGTGCCCAGCTTCATGCTAGGTCACCATCAGCTCGTTTTTTGGGAATCACTGGCAGAAAATTCGGCAAGGGGTGCACAAGTGACACTGCCAGTCAAACCAGAGGCTCCCAAACCACTTGTGCCATGACCTCTTCTACACCAATCGCTCTGCACCCCTTGGGTCTAGCCCTGCCACATCAGCGCTATCCCTGCAGGAGCCACACAGAGCGCCAGTGACTGTGCCATCAGAGTCTTGTCTCTCTCAGCATTTCATCTCCCCCACCTCGTCTATCCCTGGGCTTGCTCCACCTGTCATGACAGTGTAGCAGGGCACAACAAGTCTGGCTAGGCCCCACGACTCTTCCCCCAAGAAGAACGTGGCACTCCCATGTGCATGGCCCATTGATTCAAAGAAAAAAACCAATTCAAATTCAATATTTAAAAGAAAAAGGTCCAGAGCTGCTTCACGCATTTCATTCCCAGGAGGGTGGGTTCAAATGTCTGCCAAGGGTTCAGGGGCCGGGAGAGGGCAGAGAACTTTGAAGGTTTCAAGGGGGTCAGGGCTATGGGCAATGGGATGAAATTAAAAGAGGGAAAATTGAGTCTGACTCTCAGGAAAAATCCCAAGTGTGAAATATGTCAGGCTGGGGAACACCCACGGCAGGACGTAGCGAAAGCGCCAATCGCTAGGATCATTGAAGAGGAGGTTATATCAAGCACTAGAAAACGTCTTGTGGGAAACATCCTGCATTAGTTAGGCTGGGGTACAGACAAGGCTGGAAAGTCCTAGCAAGCTCTCTCTCCCCTTTTCAATCTCCATTCTCATGGTGAAGAGCTGTAATGGATGGGATCCAGCACCAGGGAGAGCTGGGCAAAGCTGGCTGGCAGCTGGGGAACTGTACTTCACACCCACGTTGGCAACACAGACATCCAGTGGCCAACGGGAAACCCACTGCAGTTCCCGTCCTGCCTTTTCAGCACCAGCACATGGGCAGAAGGGAACCAGGATCCTAGCCCACATCCCCAAAGAGCTGCACTACAGACCATCAGCTCTCGCTGGCAGCCCGAGGCCCTCTCAGCAGCACGGACCCCCTCACCTGGAACCTCTCTGGCATGTCGGTCACGCGGATCTCATTGTCCTGGTCTGTCAGGTGACTGCTCTCCAGCTCACTGGGCTCGTACATCTCAAAGATGCTTCGTCGACTGACGCGCTTCTTGGCAGTCTTTTTGGGTCGGACGCGGATCTCCCCTTCGGCCTCCTCATCCTCGTACTCATATTCCTCCTCCAGCTCCTCATCATACTCATTGTACTTCTCAAATTCATCATAGTCAAAGTCCACTCCGAAGATCTCCTGAGCCTCTTGCAAAGCACTGGAGGAGAGACAAAGCTTCATTAACCCCCAAGTTCCCTGAAAACCTTTCTCGCTGGGTGTGCGTACCCTGGCACCTGTGTTCACGGTTCACAGCTTCAAGTCGAGCATGGCAGGGAATGGGTTGGATGTTTACATAGCTCATGAAGCTTCACTCACAGCACGTGCTGCTTTGTGCAGAAAGAAGAAGTATCTAATCAATTTCCAATTAACTTGCTCCCAAGACCTTGCCCCTCCCAGGAAAAGCCTGGGCACTACAGAACTGTTCTGTGATGGCCAGGGCCCGATGGCAGGGCCTTCTCATTTACCAGGAGTTTCCCCCAATGCCCTTTTCAGGAAGCAGGGAAATAACAAGTCTGCCCAGAGCAGAGGAAGCTAACACTTTCTCCAGACCAGCTAAACAACTGGTACTCTCAGCAGCACTATCCCGAGAGCAGAGCCTTCAGGCCCAGAATGACACCTGTGCTCCCAGCGGGAACTCGGAAAGTGACAGGGAGAGGGAGTGCCTCGCCCCCGCACTGGGTGAAGTGAATAGGAACGGCACTCCCGAGGTACCAGTTTGGACAGAGGATGCAGATAAATTATGGGCCTGGCTCAGAGAGGCATGGGGATGCCCCTGCTAAAGGACTGGTCGGTGTCCTTGCAAGAAAGGGGCAATCTTCTACAAGGGAGGGGAGATTTGGCACTTCAGAAAGTCACAAGCTATGGACTTGGACTTCTGGATTTCATCTTAGCTTGGTTTCCCTAGGAGGGTCCCAATGTGACAACAAGGGGATAGGGAGGAACTGGCCAGACTGCCGTTGTGAGGGCTGAGGAAACTGAGTAGTCTCCCCACAAACCTCTACTTCTACTTACGCATCTGTGTAGCCAGGGAGCTTCTTCCGCCACTTTGGCTTCTTCAGAGGTTGCCCATCATCATCCACAATGAAGTCGTCAATGTCTGGACACAGAACGGGGTTTAGGTTATTCAGAGCTCTGCTAGCGCGTACCCAGGCGGCCACATAGACAAGCCTTTGCTACAGGTTTCAGCTATTGCTGGGTGCTAACCTAGCCAAGTCACCCATACCATCCAGGTGCCTGCCGGGAAGTTCTAACCCCTAGAACTCCAGGGATCAGCCAGTGCTAAGCTCACACTCCCAAAGATTAAGAGAACTTTGTAAGGCAAAGCCACCACAACCACAAAAAGCCTCACTGGGGGGCTATCAGTCACTGGGTTAAATGGAAGGAATACTTGCAGTCCATCCCCTCCCACTGGCCAGTGATGTTGGGCTGCTGCCTGAGGGAAGACTTCCGGCAGCAGCAGGGCCTAATGGCTCAGAATTTGTGCTATCAAATGCCCAGAGACAGGTACTCTGCTCCCTTCATTTAAAGCGGTCACTACCACCATTCTGGGGCAAGTGAGGCCAGAAGAACAGCAACTCTAAGCAATTCTCTTCCCTAACCACAGCCTGGCCACATGTGTACCCCGTGGCTGTACACTTGGTCTGGGAGGTGGGTGCAGAGCATGAACAGCAGCGAGTTCACTCCCACCTTGGGAGCAATCAGTTCCTCCACCCAAACACTGGGCACAGACAAAGCTTCAGATGCACAAGGCCTGAAGTGCAGGGAGTGAAAGCACTCGAAGCAATAGGCCACTGATGCCTACCAGATTCATCTTCCTCGTCCTCTTCCTCCTCTTCTGGAGGAGCTATGGGAGCATCGACAGCCTCGCCCCCCTCTTCCCCTTCCCCATCCTGGAAGATTTCTTCAGCAATTGCTTCCTTCTCGTGTTCCTCCTTCCCATAATCCTCCTCTTCATCATCCTCATCATCTGACATTTTTCGCACACGCCTGAATTTTTGCTACAAGAGTAAAGTAATCATAAGGTCCTTGTCATCACAGACACCACATAAATACAGCATGTTCTCTACCAGAGCCCTTCCGAACACTCCCTACCCCACGGCAACGTATCCCAACCACGGGGAGCACCAGTGCAGTCCATCAGGTGTGCAGGGCCTCCCCAGAGCTGGGCAAAGCCCTGCCTATCATTCTGAGGGCCACAACTCTACCTTCCCAGCACCCCAGCTCTCACCCTCGGGCTGGGAGAACTGAAGGCCTGGCCTCCACGGCTGTCCTTGACTTCCACACTACAGAAGTGCTCATACAGCAATGCACATAACACACCCATGCTGGGCTCAACTTTCCATCCCCACCTTCCCCGTCTCACTTACTAACCCAAGCCCAGGTCCCAGCTCACCATGCAAAATACTGGCATGAAAAAAGAACTCACTCTTTTGACTTTGACACCCAAGTTCTCTTCAATGAGGTCAAAATCGTCATCCTCCAGACGGTCATCGAAAGCTGGCAGGAGAGAGCAGAGACAGGTTACACTCCCCCCTACTGGTCAGTGCACAGCACAGAGATTGAGCTAGCCCCATTACTGCTCAGGCATCAGACCCTGGGAGGGCCAGGAGAAGCCCCTGTTCCCCACTCTGCAGCTCAAACAGGGCAGGTGTGTGTGTACTGCACCACACTGCCTGCCGCAGAGCCCAGCTTACACAACTTACTGCGTTTTCTCTTTTTGTGGCCGACATCATCCTCCGAATCGCCAGAGTCGCTTGCCTCTTCCTCCTCCTCCTCTTCCTCGTCATCATCATCATTAATGAATCCCTTTAGGTTCCCCTGCTCATCTTGATCATCAAGATTCTCCTCCTCCTCCTCTTCATCTGAGATGGGCAGTAATACAAGTTTCAGAGAGGCTCAGGACACTTCACCCAGACTATTCTAGGTTATTTGCAATGAGCTCCTCTCTCAGCTTATCGGTTGGGGGCGTCACAGAATTCTAACTTTCAACCCGTACCCAAAGCAGACTCCTGCCCAAGTCAAAAGCCCAGCATTTCAGCAGCCTTACCGGGCTCCGTCTGCATTGAGAACAGCATTACAAGGAGGTCTCATTGCTGAAACAATTTTGTGGCGTTGAAGTTAATATTCATCGCCAGCAGGCAGCTGGGTTACCCTAGCTCTGTCTGTCTGAACAGTGGAGGCAGGCTGCAATGAGCAGAAGGCCAGAGACTCTGGAGCCCCCCGCTCTTCCCCTCAAACAAAGCCCAAGTTCATAGACCCTCCCAGCTGGTTCCAAAGCCTGCTCACTGGAGCGGTCTCTGCAGAGGGAATGGGGAGCTGCATGTGTGAATTCCTTTGCTTTACTGGGTAGCATCAGGTGGTTCGAGATGTTGATGGCAGGTGATTTGGTATATTAGAAAATATACTTCCAAGTGCTTTGAGGAAGAAAGACACTAAAACATTCTATGGGACTGCCTAGAGCCTGCCCTCTCCTCTGCTCATTATGCCATGGCTTTGTCATGTGTTCCCCACAGATACAGGATGCTAAACTGAATAACTAGGGATCAAATCCTTTACACAAAAATGCACTAAGGGCTTATCTACCTGGGGACGTTTACCGACAGAACTATACCGGCATAACGCCACGTGTGGCCACGCTTACTACAGACTGAGCACGTCCCTGGGGGGAGGTATGCCAGGATAAGTACAGTGGTGTGTTTATACCAGTCGAGTTCTACTGGCAGTTTTCTCCATGGAGACAAGCTTTCCCAGTCAGCAGGGGACACACCTGTGTGTCTGTTTCTCAGGAGAGTGCTGCCTTATATGGCCTGGTGGCAGGTTACAGTTCACCACCAAACCCTCCGCCCCGCAGTGATGAGAAGGAACCGTTGCTAATCACTGAAAGATGGAAGAGCCACCATGACTGTTCAGGGCATGCTGAGAGAGATGGGCCTGGTGACAGACGAGCAAACTCACCATCTTCCTCTTCTACAAACTTCTTGTTTGCTCTCGGAACAACCTCCCCATCGTCGTTGTATTCCTCCTCCGACTCCTCAGCCTCGCTCTCCACAAAATCAGACATGGCTCCGGCTTCTCACACCCCGCTCCACAGAACTACCTGGCAAACATGAAATCCCACTTACAACCAGCCAAGGAAGCAAAAACCAATGTACTCCGAAGAGTCGCAAATACAGGGAGAGAGTTAAGGCAACAGGATTTCAAACCATTTATGAAGCCCCCCGAATTACCCATAATCCATCCTGCATGAACACACCAGTTGCAAAGGATTATGCAAATCAGACAGCAACCGAGAGCTTCTAGAGGCTTTTAACCTGGTCTGAGCGAGCAGACAAGTCACAGGAGCAACCATCATTACAGAGTATCAGAGGAGTAGCCGTGTTAGTCTGGATCTGTAAAAGGCGACACAGAGTCCTGTGGCACCTTATAGACTAACAGACGTATTGGAGCATAAGCTTTCGTGGGTGAATATCCACTTCATCATACTTCGTATTCACCCACGAAAGCTCATGCTCCAATATGTCTGTTAGTCTATAAGGTGCAACAGGATTCTGTCATCATTACAGAGATGAGCTCCTGTCTCAACCAGAAAAGCAGCACCACTTGATCGCTGCCCAGAAACCTAGGAGATATACAACCTCAATTAAGGTTTTAACATGATTAAATGTCGCACTCTGCTAATGAAATAAAAGCTAGAGAAGCCTGATAGGATATATTGCTGACTGGCTGCTTACCAGCCTAGACAAACAAGGCAGCACATTGTTCACAGAGCTCCAGGAGCCAAAGATGGCAAACTTACTACAGGAAAGGGCCTCAGAGGACAGAATGCTCCAGGAGCCTGGATGTGACAAAGCGTGACAGTTACACAGCATCACAATAACCCTGCTCTGGATTAGAATGTTTACGGATTACCAAAGAACAGTAAGAGACTCACTGGTAGGATTGAAACGAAGGCACTAGACGAGGACTTTTAAGGTTTGTTTCCAGGATCCAGACCCTTTGACTGCATGAGAATGTGGATTCTGGAAGCAACCAGAGAGTCAAGGTCAGCACAGGGGCAAACCACATGTCCGTGATGGTGGTCTGGATTTACTATTTTCGTTTCCTTTGAACTTGTGGCTTTACAACTCACCATCATTCCCAATTGCCTCTGCTTCCAAAAGTAACCCTGAGACAACAGAGACAGTTGACAATTCTTCCAGCTAGCACCCTGGCGTGGAAGCAGACCAGACACTGCCTCTGGAGATGGGTTGAGAAGGGTTAGAGCAGGGCTGGCCAACCTTGGCCTGAGAAGGAGCCAGAATTTAACAATGTACATTGCCAAAGAGCCACAATAATACATCAGCAGCCCCCCATCAGCTCTGCCCCCCCTCCCACCCCCCAGCAGCCCCACTGATCAGCGCCTCCCTCTCCCTCCCCATACCTCCTGATCAGCTGTGGGATGCAGGAGGTTTGGCAGGGGAGGAGCGAGGGGGGGCAGGTTCGGGGGGGGGGGGGGAAGTGGGAAGGGGTGGGGTGGGGTGGGGGCAGGGCCTGTGGCAGAGCCAGGGGGTGAGCAGCACATTGGAAAGTTGGTGCCTGTAGCTCCAGCCCCGGAGTCGGTGCCTGTACAAGGAGACGCATATTAGCTTCTGAAGAGCCCCAGGTTGGCCACCCCAAGTTAGATGAAGAGGCAGATCTAAAGCACTAATCTCCAAACCCAGCGTTGAACTAGATATGATGCATACATGTAAAAAACGATGAGAAGCAGAATTCCATGGCCCCCTAGGGAACGACACCTGGACAAACAAATTCCAGAACGCTCACACAGCCAGTGGAAGACAATCACACACAAAATAATCTGACTTTGTTGGCTTGGGATATGAGCAAGCCCCATCCCCATCTAGCTCCCGGGGCTGCCCCCAGGTCTAGACATTCAGATTGCACAAACATGGCTGCTTACAGCAAATCTTGGGCCTTCGCCTCCATAAAAACATGACCTAGGCCAGGAGTGGCCAACCTGTGGCTCCGGAGCCACGTGCAGCTCTTCAGAAGTTAATATGCGGCTCCTTGTATAGGCACCGACTTCGGGGCTGGAGCTACAGGCGCCAACTGTCCAATGTGCCAGGGGGAGGTGCTCACTGCTCAACCCCTGGCTCTGCCCCCATTCCACTCTTTCCCCATAGCCTGCTATGCCCTTGCTCCTCCCCCACTCCCTCCAAGCCTCCTGCATGCCACAAAACAGCTGATCGGAAGATGGCTGGGGAGGCGCTGATTGGTGGGGCTGCCGGCAGGTGGGAGGCACTGGGAGAAGCTGATGGGGGGGCTGCTGACGTATTACTGTGGCTCTTTGGCAATGTACATCGGTAAATTCTGGCTCCTTCTCAGGCTCAGGTTGGCCACCCCTGACCTAGGCTATCCCTGGCGGTCCTACCCAAACCTTCACGCGTATTAAAAGCTGCAAGGAAATGCATCAGCTTATGTCTCACAAAAGGAAATCTCACAACAGAGATATGGTAAAGAAAAAACATGACATTAAAGAGATGAGCAGCTCACAGCTCAGATTCCACAGTCCCAAAGCTATCTGGGCACTCCGGGGCTCCAGCCAGCACTCCCTCTACAACACTAGAGACATGGACAAATAGTAACTGCCCTGGGCTAGAATGACATCACTCCACCTCCTGGCCAGTCATCAGCCTGTCACCCATATACTGATACCTGTACAGAATATCTCCTCCCCAGCATCTGCATGTCTAGCAACGACACACACAATCCCTACCATATCTGCTTGAGCCGCTCTCCCAGATGGTAAGGCCACAAACATCTAAATATGCTTTTGTATATGGCTATGGCACCAACTACCTCAGACGAACTGTGTAACACTGTAGTACAGCCATATCATGTATCATTACATTACTGACATCCCTACTTCTGCATGTAGGTGTGTATCAACCAACCACAAACAGTTGTCCTGTGTATCTGCTCGTAAGTGCCTCTTGAAATACAATTATAAAAACAACCAACAGCAGGCTGAACGGCTTTTACACATTTGAGTTTCTAAGTAGAACAGCCTCACCCTCTCTGCCCATAATTCATCCTTTTAAGACAGCTGCAAAGATGGCAGAATTGCCCCCCTCAACTCCCCAGCATGCCACGACCTTCTGTCTGTTCTAACTTTTCATTCTGAGCCCAAGTTCTCCTCACTGCACGTTCCAGCAGCTTCCAGACACATCATCCCCTTGGGCACGTTTCCATTCCAGCTTGTCTAGTGAGCAGAAGCACAACTGAGAAGTAGCAGCTCATTTACTGGACGCACTCGTCCAAAACAGCCACGCACTTCGAGACATTTGGCCATTTCCAGCTCCAGCATCATCCACTCTAAAAACTGTGTGAATGGCAGCAAGCAGAGATTAATTAGCATGGGAACAAGAACTGAGCATGGCTATTGCCATGGAGATGTGGAATCAGATCTATACGAACAGTACATCCTGCATTCTGCGTTGAGTATAGAAATTCATTCGAATTCTAGCGCTGAAATCCCATTGGATGCCATGTCAAATGGCAAGCGGGAGTCTCAGAGAATGACTGCTGGAGACTGGGTGGCACAGAGTTGCCTGTTGTTGGGGAATGTTGAATCCTAGAGAACCCTGGGAAAATGTGCGAAACTGCATCTAACCCGACACAGGGACAGGCCTCTCAGGCCCACAATTACATCTGTGGACACTCCTGAGGCTAATTATCTTTACTGCAGGCCTCCCTTGCCACAAAAAGCACTCACAGCACCTGAAACCAATGACATCGTACACTTGGTAAGGAGTTATGTGAACTGGCTAGAGTACAGAAATACATGGCTAGTGTTTGTGGAAGTGTGAGACTAAACCTGATCATTTATTTAAAGTCACTCTTCGTGGTGTACCAGTAATCTGCTGGGTGCATGAGTCTTGAGATTGAAGTTACCTTTATGCCTGTGATACCATAGTGAGACGTCAATATGACTTTCCTTAGCACTGAATATAGGTTAATTCTTCCTGTCTTTTATTTCAGCAAACGCATTTGGTTACTTTAACACCCGGCCTAGCAGGGCTTTGGAGTGGAGCCCAGAACTGGAGCGTGGAGCAGTTCCGGAGCAGTAGGTTTTTGCGTGGAGCTGGAGCAGAGCCGGAGCACAGCTCCAAAGCCCTGCTGCCTAGGCAGTTTGTGAATATCAGTTAGGTCACTTCTTACTGAGGGTTTGAAACAGCACTTTGCAGCACTGTGACGTTAGACAGCTGGTGGTGGAAAACGCCAGTCCCCTGCCTTGAGACACGCACACGGAACCCGCCCTTCTCTCATCATAAAGCAATACAAGGCTGGGCCAGGGGCATTCATACTCTGCTCAGACCAAGGCCATCCTGACAACTTTCCAGAACCCACAAGTTGCCCTTAACTGGAATAAAACAAAGCAGATAGCAGCTACCCTTGCCTTCAATGCAGAGATTACAGGTCTCGCTAACTACAATCAGGCCACTCAGCTCAAGACAGATTATCACATGCTGTGGGTTACATCTCTGTTTAGGCGAAGGAAGCCAGGAGCTGCATTTGGCCTGGCTGAGTTGCTTTGGCATTGCTGCTTTAAGCGCTGAAACACCTGTACAAGACCAGCCATTAATGCAATCAACCCAGCAGTCTACTAGTTGCTTAACAAAACACACATGACATGAGTGCTGTGGCAGACACAGCTCTGCAAATACTGTACATAAAGGTTTTTGCAGAAGTTAACCCATAGACAAAAAAATATATCAATATTGTGATCAGTGAGTCACTGCAGAGAGTCAGACTGTTACAGGCACAGATATCGGCACACTGGCATTTTCTCCCACTTCACAGTGCCTTGTTCTGGGTGAGCAAAGCAGCAGAGGCAAGAGGTCCCAGGGAACATCTCAGCTACACCTCTTCTGCCTGGAGGATGGGGGCTGTGACGGGGGGGCGGGGGGAGGAATAACCTTCGGTATTTGCATAGCGAAGATGATGCCTCCTTCCCCCAAACGACAACACTCCTCTTGGCCAGAAGCCACTCCATTACAGAAACAGCTTCAGAATATAAATATTGCTGGAGAAGAGAGAAAAAGCCAATCTAGGCTTCGGGAAAGAAAAATAATGCCAGAGTACATGGTGGGGCATAACTCACCACTCAGACTCACAAGGAAGAGATATGCCCTAGTCACTGGATTTAAACAGCTACCAGAAAATCCACCCAAACTCCTGCTTGGAGCGTTTAAGGGCATGTGTGTACATGCAGCTCCACAAGATGGCACTAAAGGGAGTCCCTTTAAAAAATTGAGAAATCCGGGACTAGCAGCTGGTCACAATGGTCACTTCTAGCCTTAAACCCTATGAAAGACCTCACACTGAAGCACCATGACACATTCAGACCAGCACCTTGGACAAAAATACCCTTCAAGAGCAATTAACTGCAGGGGATGCTCAAAATCAAACAAGATTTATTTAAATTTATTTAAATGCATCTGAAGAAGTGAGCTGCAGCCCATGAAAGCTTATGCTGAAATAAATGTGTTAGTCTCTAAGGTGCCACAAGTACTCCTGTTCTTTTTAAATTGGAATGTGGATCTCTATCTGTTAATCCCACCCTGTGTCTATTGTGACTGGAAGCAGCTCAGTGCAGGGATCACATCTCAGTGGGTGTGTATAGTGCCTACCACTACGGGGCCTTCAGTCTCTACCCAAACACCAGTACAAATTTCTAGTTTAGATTTTCCAATTCTTTGTCTTTATTACAAAATTGAAATGACCCTGCAACCACTCCATCCTCCATACACTGCAATGCCAGGAAATCCAAGAATGAAATCACAAATAGCACTCTGCCACTCAGGCTGGCTCTAGCCTCTGGAAACAAACACCACAATATTATTCCAACAAAATCTAGCGACAGCAGAAATTTCATCCTGATAGTCAACTGGCAATTGCCTATAACCCACTACAGGCAATTGCCAGGCCAAACTCCATCTGGGTTTCTCCTGCTTCACATCACCTCATCAGGTTAAAAAAAAATAAAAGGCACTTCTCCTAAAGCAGCTTATGATTTTCAGAGAGTCAGTCAGTAGTTTAAACAGATATTTTGTCATCAACATACCTGAACTGAAAAGATATAATTATTTAAATTATACAGATCCCTATTAACACTGACCTAGTAAATTCATATTGCCACACAAGTATGATAAATCTTATTCAGAACTCCCAGCTCACATTCAAATTCCACTTTATTTAAATGCAAAGACTCAAGAGGGCAGGGGGCCTCAGACCTGTACCCAGCAACAACATGAATACCATTTTAGACCATAGTCCACAGCACATATTATCCAAATATGAACAGTGACTCTTACTTCCAGTGTGAGGTGGTCCAGAAATGTCCCCTTTTTCTGTTATTTTTCTTTCTATGAACCATGTATAGCATACCCAGCTGCTGTATGCGTCCCTTGTATGGGTCTCCTGGCTCTCCTCCACTTCTGCCTATTTCCTGGTATTGATTACCTTCAAAAGACTCATTTGTTTGACCAAACTCGTAGTGTTATCTGGATATTTATGCTATTCAGACTCCATAAACAGTAACCATACACTGTAAAATTTGCTTGATCCTAACACAAGGCTGTCATTTCCCCATTGCAATACTGTATTCCTTGTTTCTCTAAGACACTAATGTTGGGGGATTGGTCCTTTTCCAAAAACAAGCTATCACACATCTGGCTGGTAGTAGTACCTGTATTATCAATGGGTCCTTCCAAGTCACTGACAACCTTTGGACTATTACCTAATTGTACCATTGTGGGTTCTGAGGGTAGTCAAATTTTACTTACACCTCTACCTCGATACAACGCTGTCCTTGGGAACCAAAAAATCTTACCGCGTTATAGGTGAAACCGTGTTATATTGAACTTGCTTTGATCCGCCGGAGTGCGCAGCCCTGCCCCCCCCGAGCACTGCTTTACCACGTTATAGCCGAATTCGTGTTATATCGGGCTAGAGGTGTATTTGTTATAATCAGTGGAATTTTTAATGTCTTTTGAAAACTAGCTATTTGTAACTACAAATATCCAAGCAACAGAATAGGAAGGAGACACTCAGTAGTGCTCAGCAACTCAGGGTATTATTTGGGGATCCATTCACCCCAATGTGGTACCCTACGGCGCAGTGCTGAAGTGCCATGGGATCCTTTGGGATGAAAGGTGTACAAAGAGGTTGCATGAAGCTCCTGCAGGGAACAGTGCAAAGGTTTAAGCAGCAGGTTTTAAAATACCTAGTCTCTCTGGAACCAAAGGTTCAAATCAGAACAAGGGCAACTCAACTCTGTATCCTTCCAAAGATAAGGTCAGTAACACAGGGTTACTTTGTGGATCCCTTAGGGTAATTCTGGAAAACAGTGGCTCTCAACCTTTCCAGACTACTGTATCCCTTTCAGGAGTCTGATTTGTCTTGTGTACCCCCAAGTTTCACCTCACTTGAAAACTACTTGCTTACAAAATCAGACAAAAACCACTAAAGTGTCACAGCCACACTATTACTGAAAAATGGCTCTCTCATTTTTACCATATCGTTATAAAATAAATCAATTGGAATATAATGATTGTAGTTACATTTCAGTGTATATAGAGCAGTATAAACAAGTTGTTGTCTCTATGACATTTTAGTTTGTACTGAGTTCTCTAGTGCATTCTATGTAACCTGTTGTAAAACTCGGCAAATATCTAGATGACTGGATGTACCCCCTGGAAGACCTCTGCGTACCCCTGGTTGAGAACCACTGCCTTAAAAGACAGATCCTCTGTGCTAATGTTAAAGACCACAAGGCCCTTTTTGTAAGGGGAGGGGTTTGGCCCCGAGGTGTTGTTTCCCGTTCTCTTTTGGGCGGAGTGACACCCATCCACAGCAATGTTGGTACCCTACTGCGCAGTGATGAAGTACCCTGGGATCTTTTGGAATAAAAGGTGGACAGAGAGGTCGCATGAAGCAGATGCAGAAGCCCTCATTGCTTGCTTACAGCGATGACTCAGATTTTGTTGCCCAGTGCTTGGAAAACAGGTTCTCTCAGCTCCATGTGCAGCAGGCCTCTAACCCAGGGAAAGGCGAGTCACCATTGCAGCTCCGGGGGCCTTTTCATTTCCCTTAACAACCAAACACCCCAATACACCCGAGCGGTTCCCCCCAGAGGCGAGGAGCTGCTGCACTGCCACCTTCGCAGCATTCACCCCGCACAAGGCGGCTCGGGCTCGGGCTGAGGCTGGGTTACCAGTCTGTGGGGCATTCGTACAAAGAGCGACCCATGCTGCCGGCCACACGCGCTGGCGGTGGGAACGGGGCGCCCCGGGCTCGCGGAGGAGTGCGCTGAGGTGGGGGGGAGGGCGGCAGAGATTGGAAGGGGGAGGACGGGACGGGGGAGGGCCCGCAGGGTGTGATGGAGGCGGCGGGGGCCATGGGGGGTATGGGGCAGTGGGGGTCTGAGGGGCGGCGGGGGGGGGGGGAAGGGGACGGGGCAGTGGGGGTCTGAGGGGCGGCGGGGGGGGGCGATAGGAAGGGGACGGGGCAGTGGGGG